>NW_008356952.1:1878169-1946133 GCF_000622305.1 Nannospalax galili
TCACATATAAATAAAAAATGTCAGTCATCATTTCAGAAAATTGTGAAACAAAAATGATAAATTTTCCAATTATCATTTACTCGCAAATATTTATTGATATGACACTATCACAAGCTACAGATGAGCAGAAATCTTTATAGCCATGTGGGGATGATGTATCATGATGGAGGTGTCAACTTTTTAATGATGATGTAATGGGGATGTTAACCTTAATAGAAATAAATGGAGAATAGGTAGAAAACTTGGAAATAATCATTAGAGTAAAATTTGTGATAAAAGAGAAGTTATACACTTGACATGGAGACAGAGTTATACATTTGCAAGGTTTTACTGAGGAAATCACCTAAAATGTACAATGGACAGATATAGTATTAAAAGAAAGTGGTACGCATGTGTGTGTTTATGTGTGCCACATGTGAGTGCATATATAAGATGTATTAAGTGGAGTGTGTATATAGTATGTGTGTGTATGTAGGATGTGGTATGTAGGATTTGCATGTATATGTGGTATGTTTATATGTATGTGAGATGTGTGTGTGTGTGCTGTGTGTATATATGAGATATATGTATGTATGGTGGGAGGACATATGAGTATGTGTGATGTGTGCACATGTGTTTGCCTAGAACACTTGAAAAGTTGTGAACAAATGTGTGCTGGATATCTTTAGTTGTCAACTTAATAAACCTGGGTACAGGGAACCTCAATTGGTCAATTGCCTCCTTTGGACTGGCCTATGGCCATGTATGTGAGGCATCTTCTTAATTATTGAGTGATGTGGGAGGGCCCAGTCCCTGTGGGTGGTGCCATCCCTGGTCAGGTGGGTCTATGTTATATAAGAAAATAGGTTGATCAGGGGCCAGGGGAGCAAGCCAGTAAGCAGCTTGCCTCCATTGCCTGTGCTTTAGCTTCTGCCTCCAGGTTCTTGCCCTGAGTGACTACCTTAGTCTCCCTCAGTGATGAACTGTGATATTGGGTTATAAGCCAAATAAACCCTTTCCTCCCCAAGTTGGTATTGGTCAGAGTGTTTTGTCACAGCAATTTGAAACAAACTAGAACAATATGTCTATTGAAATATTGGTGGAAAGAAAAAAGTAGAATAATTAATCACTGAGATCATTTTAGAACTGAAAACAAGGTTCCTCATATTGAAAAGTACAATCCGAGAGCCTATCTGGATACGTAAAATAAATGTGACCTAAACACCTGTAGTTAAACTTGAGAACAGAGAATAAACAGAAAGTTTTAGCGATCAGAAAAATACAAACTCCACAGATCATAAATTAAAATCCAGTGTTAAAAGCAGTATTCTTGGAGAGAAACTGCTGATTTAAATTTTAGAATTTTATGTCACAGTATGCACTGAAAGCAACTGAAAGTATGAATTGAATAAGCAGCTTGTAAAATTGAAAAACTTGAAGAACTAAGACAAGAAAGAAGGTGTGACATTTAAAAAAGAAAAGCAGAAATTTTTGTTATTAACTCTGTAAAACATAAAAGTACTCTCTATTAGAAAGAAAATGCAAGACTACATGAAAGTAAGAAATGGGAACAAGGAAATAAGAGAAGAAATATAAAGCACCGAGAGATATTTACAAATTCAAACCAAAGAGCGGAAGGTTGAAAATCTAGGAGTATCTCAGTAGATAAGGTTGTAAAGAATGAGCACACGCGTTCTGCAGGACCTCCACTCTAGCCAGCGGTCAGCTTTCTTTCTTTAGGGTCTTTTTGTTGTTGTTTGTTTGTTTGTTTTTCCCCCTTTATCCCTGACAGGCCTGGAACTCACTGTGTAAACCAGGCTGGCCTCCAACTCGTAGAGATCTGCCTGCCTCTGCCTCTGGAGTGCTGGAGTTAAAGGTGTGCACCACTATGCCTAAATAATGGAGGAGGATGAACAACAGGGATTTTGACTGTCTCTGTGGTATTTACTTCTGTGAAAGTTAAAGCAAAGGGCAAAATGTCATGATTTGTTAAGCATAGTGGTGTGTACATGGGTTTCATACTACAGTACGTATATCTTTGTTTATTTGAAACGAAAAGAATGTTAGGCTTTCAAGACCAAGTGCGGACATAGTGTAACGTTTATGGAACAGCCACGCCAGTTTCAAGCTGCATGGTCACTTCCATTAGGTGGCCCCGCTCCCTTAGAAGAAGAGTCCAGTTTCCTTAGCAGACCTACGGCCCTCACTGTCTACCCCGTCTTGACCCTGCTGTTCATTCTCCCCCACCTAGCTCAGCTCCACTGCATGTTCTTTGTACCTCACAGAATTCAAGCTTTTTACCTTTTCTGTTAACAGCATGCCTTTTGGATTACTGCTGTCTTTTTCTGATCCTGGGTAAAATCTAGGGACAACTTTTATTTGGTGTCTGAAAGGCCTTTTGGTTTTGCTCTTGACCTAGTAATTCGTCAGCTCAACAGAACTGTCTTTTCCTGGCATTTGATGGGTGTGTATAGTTCATGTCACTGTGACCTGATTACTGTGTTGGATGGTCCCCATTCTCCGGGTGGCAGTGTGCCCAAGAGCAATTGGTAGTTTTGTAACTCCGGCTATGGGCCTTGGAAATAAATGTCAGGAGGTCAGGCTGACTTCTAATGTGCCAACCTTGGGTGCTGAATTATATACGACTACTTTTAAAGAGAAGCTGAATCTGCCGTTTAGAAAAGAAGAAATCAATTCTCAACAAGAATGAACAGAATTGTCATTTTGGAAATGGTTCTTGGAATGAACTTTCCTAATCTATTATAGAACCTCATTAATCCATGAAACTTTTTTAAAAAGACAAAAACCAAACTCTACTACTAATGAGAATAATGCCCTGTGCATGTACTGTTCATGTTTCTCTGTGTGTGAGTGTGATGTGTGTGTGTGAGTGTGGGTGTGTGGGGGCTGTGGCATAGCTGATACACATTTTGGGGAGTCAGTCTCCTTCTGCAGTAGATACAGTGATTGAACTCAGGGTCATCAGGCTTGCACATCAAGCTCTTTTACCTACTGAGCCATCTTGCCAGCTCTATTTTTTAAAAAGTAATCATTGACCTTGTCCAACCCCTGCCACCCTAGTGTTCAGTGCCCTTGTTTATTTACTTATCTTTAAGCAGAAGTTTGTGAAAATTGAACATCTTCAAGCATTTTAAGATTTAAAAATTTTTTCCTAGTAATAAATGAGTGTTTCTTTGGTTTCTTAAGGGCATTCTACTTGGACAAGTCAAATTCACCACCAAGCTCCACTTCCAAAGCTGCCTACGTAGATAAGGTAAAAAAAAATATTACATTTATTGATGTTGTCATCCACACACTTCCCTCTTAGTTTTTCTGCCATTCTTCTTGAGCACGAATTATAGACATTTGCAGTCCCCAGTGTGTTACCTCAGTCATAAAATGTTATTTTAGGCCATTCATCTAAAAGCTGTGACAAGTAAATCGTGTCCCGTCTAAGGAGATTCCTCCCCAGCATGTTGCACTCTTTCTTTTCAGCTCATGAGGCCTCTCAACTCTTTAGATGAACTTTACCGGCTGGTTGCTTCATTCATCAGATCCAAACGCACAGCTGCCTGTGTGAACACAGCATGCAGCGCCTCTGGAGTTGGGCTGCTGTCGGTTTCTTCGGAGCTGTGTGACAGGCTTGGTGCCTGTCACATTATCATGTGTAGCAGTGGTGTGCACAGGTATGTGGCTTCCCTGCTGCTGTCTTTCTTGTTCCGCATTTTATTTGGGCTACACAAAATTAAAACGGGAAATGTTGAAAGGAGTCAGAAATGTTTGGGGTGCAATTTGACGTTTTCTGGTTGGGATTCTTGTGATTTTAATACTTTTAGTCACAGCAGTTAATGGGATCCTATATTTATACCAGGGTGGCCCAGATTCTTATCCCTCTCACATTCATGTTTTCATATAAATATTTTCAGCCCCAAATGTACATCTTTCTGATTCCCTGCATGAATTGGCTTATTTGGAACTGAAATCAACTAACCCAATGGCATTTCTTTTGGGGTGCTTAGCAGACATTTGTTTGTTCAGTGACTCACAGCCCTAGATCCCAAGTGCCCCAGCCAGATGCTCTTTGGAGCTGCTGCTGTCGTCCTCCTGTGGTCAGAAAAGTCCAGGAGCTCACACAATAGTCTCATGCTCTTCATGAGAATTCAAAACAACTGTGCTCTCTCTGGGGCAGTCAGGGTATGCGCAGCAGAATCAACCACCAGTGGGAGCGGGCAACCCCAGCTCAAGTCCCTCTTCATAATCACCTGCTCCTCTTCCTCTCTTCACGAGGCAGTGAAACCTTGTATAGATAGGTTTAGCATTCATTTTAATCTAAGTAGGGAGCTGGTCTCTGTCACAGCACATAGTTTCTTCTTGGCACTAGGCCATTTAGACTTTGAAGGTGTCAGTTGCTTATTTATTCACATTACTCTGTACTTTATGCAAATGATTTTGGTCAGTGCAATGTAACATCATTCAACGAGGGTATTGTTGGAAGACGAAGCACAAGAGCAGATAGCAAAAATCTAACCATAAAAGTAATAATAAAAACCACAAGGATGAAAAGATACAAAAGCTAGAGTACAAGAGAGTACATAATTTATAAAAGTTAAAGCTAAAGAATAAGATTCGGGGGAAAATTGATCTTGCATATGGTTAGTTCTGAACCATTCCAGGAAATGATTTTTAATTGTGATTGTAGTTGCAGAAAGGGGAGAGATTTCATTCGAGGCAGCAGCCTGTATCTAGTCTGTGAAATTCCGTTTTGACTGCATATGGTCAAGCTCTAGTTTGGAGCCCAATATACTGTGCATAAAATATGCAAGATTATTTCTTTAAAAGGCAAGTCACATAACCTTTTTACTAACAGAGAAATGATCTCTGGCATTTCTGATAACTTTAATCATTTAAGCTATCCTTGTTCATTCACTCATTCATTCTTTCTTCATCTTATCTATGTTTACTGAGCACCAATTATATGCCTACACTGTTATAGTTGCTGGGCTTACTGTATTGAAATAATAAAGTCCAGATTATTAATATAGTATGCATTCCATTGTGGAGAAATGGGTTATAAAGTAAACAAACAAATATGATATGTGGCAGGTGGATATACAGCAAATAACAGAAGTCAGAGTGGTAAAAGGCACAGGATAGGAAGGAAGCCGGGGAACACCTTCTGAGGGTGCAGAAATTTCCTAAGAGGCCTGGATGAAGTGAAGAGTGGGTTGTCCACTCTCTCAGATGCAGTCTTTCAGTCATCAGGAGAAGAAGAACAAATGTCCTTAGGCAGAAATGTGCCTACTGGGTGCAAGGAACAACAGGGAGTCCATGGTGGACTTGACAAGATGCCATCACCTTGATAATTTGTTATTGTCTTACCTTAGTTCAAGGTCATATTTACCAGCTTAGAACAAATAGACACTTCCAGCTTTGGCCTTGCAAACATGAACTCTTAACTCTGGGTTAATTTGCTGAAAATTAATGAAACTAAATCTGCCATTTAATGCTAGCAATCATGAGCAAATTGTCCAAAGTACTTTCACAAACATTCCAGGGGCAAGTTTTGAATTTAACAAGTGTTATATGAAACCAATATCAACATTACATAACTTCCACAGTTACTGGGTTCATTGAATTGTAAGTAATATTGAAATATTTTTAGAAGTTTGACTTTCTTCATTTCTGCAAGAAAAAAAATAGAGGTTTGGGTAATTTACTTCAGGAGAAATTTACTAAAATGTAGGCAACCAATGCCCCATGACAGTGGCTGAATTTAAATTTAAAGCTATTTTAAAATCATGTTTTATTTTTACATTATGCAGAATAAGTTGGGAATTTCACATAATCTTTAATTTTTCAGTAAAGGCTTTGCTTAGATTTTTGTCCATGAAGATAAAATGTGTGCTAATTTACATTGGAAGTCAGAATTCCACAGAAGGCTGTTCCTAAAATAATCCTTTAGTAATTCTAATTCAGGCAGCTAGAGAGGAAGCCAAGCAGATCCACACCTGCTGGAAGCATTAAACACCGAGGTTTACCATCAGGTTCCCACAGAGAGGAGAAACTCAGTGTAATCAAATGTTATGCAAGTAACATTTTATCATTTAGTTTTAAAACCAAGATAAGAAATGGCCAATAATACTTAATATCCACATTAGTCAACTTACAGCATTTTCTGATTGGACTGGGTGAAAAAAAATTAAAATATTTTAAGGTATTAAGTTACACTAAATAGGTTCGCTAAGAGAAAGATTTTAGAAGGAAGGTAGATTTAATTTGCATTAACATATATATCATCTACATGTTTTAATGCCAGCCTGACTTGGATACCAGAGTCATATAAATAGTGCATATGAGACTGGGAGAATAGAGTTCAAGATGGATTACGAAAATCTTGTGGCACTTAGCCTGGCTGTTCCAGGTGATCCTCTGTGTGCACCTGATGGTCTCCTCTGCCATTCAGTGATGTGTAAGCTCTCCATTGCAATAAATAGGTCAAGAATCGGATGGGCTCTTTTTAAAGTCAGGTTTTCTTTTTCCATTTAAAAATTATAAATTTGGTTAAATGATGATTTAGTCATGGAAATTTTTCTTAAAGTTTCTCCTGGAATGCCCACTGTTTTCATCTTGCATCCTCTCACAATTTCTATCAGATACTCCACATTTATACAGTGATTTTGAATATATAATAAGGGGTGATTAGATCTCTTGGGGAGTAGATGAGCTATCCCAAGAAAGGGTTGTTACAATAGTGAGCTTGTCCCTTTTGTCTTCTGATATCTAGCACATCTAACTTTCAGTATCAGATGATAAAGCTGGAAGGCACTCATCAGATAGAGTTCTTTCTCAGCCTCAATTTTAAGAACTAAATCACTTTGTCAACTGCCCTGTCTCATCTATTCTGTCATAATAGCTTCAAAAGGCATGTTTTTTTTCATTGTTTTATTTCCTATATAATATTTCAACCCATGAATCCACCACCATTTATTGAACTCTTAGTTTAGTAAATTATTTGTTTTGTCCCCACTGCAAATAATATGAACACAAAAGCGTGTGTTCATATGTACTGTTGTTTCTTAGGCTGAATGAAAACAGAAATATCCTCTAGTAAGAATGACTGTGCCACAGGATTTAAAGCTTTTTTGTTAATATATTGTAGTTTAGGCTCCAAAAGGAATTACTCGCAAATATAATACAAGCAGTAGAGTGGGCGACTGTGTGGCAGTCCGTGTTGTAATATCTGCAGAGGGCAATGAAATTGGACTGTATTTTGTTATTTTTTCCTATAGGTACAATCATATTTCTGTAGTACTTGAATCTATCCTTCTTTATTAACAAATGAAAGCATTTTCTGTCTTTTGAATTTCCTTTCCTACAGAGACTTATGCTATTTATGTTGTGTACATACTTGCATTATACACAAAGTTATTTTTGTTTTCCCAAATGGAACTTTTGCAAGGTATTGAAGCAGCTCTGTGGCTTTTCAAGCCTTCTTCTGTACCCATGCCAATTTTTTTGTTGAAGGCAATCAAAAAGCTTGCTACAGAGGTTTCTAAATTTCCTTTTTATTTCTTACTGCAGCATCCTTGCATTCAGCTGGTATTTTAATTTTTTTAGGTTTTTTATTCCCATCCCTATTTAATAGCCACTGTCTTTGCTTTAGACAATATAATTCAGTATCCTGTAAATGCTATTAAGTCCCAAAGCGTGTGTCTCCCTGAGTCTACAAAATGCTTTTTTCTCTCCCACTATATTAGAATCTGCTTCTTCAGCTGCTGAGAAGAACTGAGGAGTAGAAAATTCCAGAGGTTCCTTGACAGGATACAAGAAATGTTAAAGAAATTTCTAGTGAGGGCAAGGTGTCTGGGACCATGGCTAGTTTCTCTAAGACTTGTCTTAAGGCTCTTCTCACTCTGATTTGTAGTGGTAGCTGACCCATGTTGTCAGAGTCTTGGTGTGGCTGCCAGGCAGGTGGTAGGTGATTTGAGTGCAGGGCTCATGAGACTGACTGGCCTGGGATGCCTTTGATCCAATTCTTCTGCACCTAGGGATTACTTTTTGTCTTCATGATTTCTGGGAAGATTGAATTTCTTAGGAAATCAGGCCCTCCATTTTTAATTAACTTCGCTGGCATTCTGTCATCAGTGGAAGGTTGTTAGGGGCACACTGTATTGGGGTTTCATGGAACCCACTTCCCTCTGTATCATAGCTATCCTTGTGTAGAACTGCCCACAAGTGTGAGAAGGGCACAGCCTGTGGCTGCCATTGTTTGAATATGCAATACTGGTGAATTACTGTCTGCATGCATAATCCAGCATTAAACTTTTTTAAGGCATTCCTGAAATACAT
The DNA here is from genome assembly GCF_000622305.1 of Nannospalax galili. Taxonomy (NCBI): domain Eukaryota; kingdom Metazoa; phylum Chordata; class Mammalia; order Rodentia; family Spalacidae; genus Nannospalax; species Nannospalax galili. The sequence goes on from NW_008356952.1 coordinate 1,886,498, forward strand.
TTATTAGTATATTAATAGCTTATTAGGAAGTTAAAACATATTTTCCTATTTAACATTATAAGTGATGGTTGGATTCCCAGAGAGATTCCCTGCCCTACACCAGTCATCAGAGTCCTAATTGTGTAATCATGGTGCAGGACCTGGAGTAAGAATAGAAGCATTTGTTAAGAAAATGAAATCCAGAAACTCAGATATAAAACAACTGTAAAGAAAATCGTATTAGCAATGTTGCTAGTGGAATAGTTTTTACTTCAAATGAAGATGAGTAGTGTGGTGACTTGGTTCATATCAACAGTTCTAAAAATCTTTCTCAGGTAACAATTTTAACAACCACTTTGAACTTTTAGAGGACTCTTTCTTAGTATATTTTATTCTGTCATTACTATGACATCAAAGGACGAATTGACAAATGGGCTCAGATTAGGTAATGCAAAATCTTATGAAAGTAGAGCATTCAAGGTAACCCAACTTAGGTAATCAAAGAGTCCCAACAGGCAGACAGGGAAGCTGTATCTCTTTTACTTTGTGAAGATATATTAAGTAAGAGGACTTGGTTTACTCTGGGGGTTTCCATATGTAGGTTAGAGTCTGTGTACAGGCCAGAAAAGAATAAATCACCTCCACAAGCAAATAAAAGCTTCAAATGTATCCATTATTTTTTTTGTGCAAAGAATATTTTAAGAGATATAACAACAGAATTAGAGATGACGTTTGAATTTTAAGTCAGAAAAAGATGGTTTAATGAAACATAAAAAAATTTTATGCGAGCTTCTAATCCAAGGATTTTATTTAATACTAGTAAGAAATAGCTTTAAAATTTAATCTAAATACTTCAATAATGTGTCTCTGATAATTAATATACCCTACTAGTAAAATCTTGAAAGCGCTATCTTTTCATAACTGTAGATATTAGTCTCAGAAGTTCTCTTCCTTAGAGGTAAATACAGAATTTTAAATATTATGGACTTTTAAAATGGGCAAAGAAACATTGAAACTTCCTGCTGATGTAGATAATCAGATAAATAGTACAAGTGTACGCTGTTAAAATAATAGAGAAAAATTTCATATTTCATCCCTGATAACAAAAATAAAAGATAAGGTTTCTTGCCTTGAAAATGTGCTCCCATTTGCAAATGTATCATTCTTATCACTTAAATTTTTGTTTGCTTGGTTGATACGAATCTTGAGAGGTCAGTACATGAAATTATTTGATTATAAAATGTCTTTTGTTCTCTAAAAATTAGATGCATTGTGAACAACTGTTAATAAAGCATGATTTCTGAGAGTGACATCTCACTGCAGGGATCTAGTTCTGACATCAGGATTTTTGTGATTGACCGAACAGGCCTTAACCTTAGTTTATGTAAAACCAGAGTTTCTACATGACTACTTTCCTTCATGAAAATAGGAAAAGTCAAAGTAGTTGTGATGCTAAAGCCATTTCACACGGGCACATATACTTCATCTGTGTTGGCCAAAATAAACTCTACTCTTTGATTGTATTCCCAATAGCTAAGTGTTTGTTACTAAATTTATGCTTGCTTATTTAACACACTGATAAATACAGAAACTACTTTAAAAACTATTAAACAGGTTCTTCAACATTTATATTAAATAAGCTAAAGCTATTGTTTCTCCTAACCTACAAAATTATACTAAAACAAAGTCTCATTCCAGTCATTTTGCTGTGATCTACTCTTGAAGGCTAGGGGCTAGTGACTACATAACTAAATTATAATTTCTAAAAAACTAAGACATTCCCATCTTCCAGATGACAGAAGAAATATGGCTGTGTCACAATGCAAATGCTTCTCTCGGATAGCATGGAGAAAGTAGCTTCTCCCTATGTGTGAGCCTGGGGCAGGAGAGAAGGGAGTATGGAGGAAATTGAAGAAAAGTGGCAATGTCTGCTTTTACAGTGTTAACTTTTTTATTTGGAGGGGAATGGGGTTTGGGAAAGAACCTTCTTATGTAGCCCAGGCTGGCATATAATTTCTATGTAGCCCAGGGTGGATTGGGAAGGCTCTTTAGCCCTAAGGAATAATATGAAGAGACCACTGAGGCATGAGACAGCTATGTGACCCCTTTGACTGGGGCTCATGGAATGGTGTGCTGTCCCTGGGTCGGTAACCAAGAGGGAAGGAAGCTGGGATGTAAGAAGTGACTGATGCAGGCAGGGGTTGGGGGATGGAAGGCCTGTTTGCCAGGTTACATGCTTTGAACTCCTTCTTGAGATTCCAAGGGAGCAAATGAGTGGTTTTTCAGAAAAGTATTACATGAGTATATATTTTTAAATACTCTAAATGTGATGATGAGTAATGCCATGCTCTATAATAAAGTAGCTATGGGGGCCAGGGAGCAGTAAGATTTCATAGTAAATATAGCAAGAGATAAGGTGCAGATGACACGCTGGCATGGGCAGACATGCAGGTGTCACACCGTAGCAAAGACGACTAGATGACCGGCAAGAAGTAGAGAAAAGGGGAGCAGGAGGCTCAGTCAGGTTATTCTAGAGAAACCAAAGTAAAGGATTCTGTCATAGAAGAATGTTTATTATGGAACTGGCTCACTGAACTATGGAAGCTGAGAAATCCCACAATAGGCCATTGAGAGGAAAACATGAAGACTGGTAGGAGTTCAGGCCCAAAGGTCTGAGATCCAGTGAGGTAGATGCCATACTCCCAGTCCAAGGCCAAGTCTCAGTAGCCAAAAAGCCACCCATGAGTCCTAGAATGCTGAGATGGAAGGGTGGAAGAGAAGCGGAGGGGAGGGGGAAGGAGAGAGAGAGAGAGAGAGAGAGAGAGAGAGAGAGAGAGAGAGAGAGAGAATATGAGACTGCAGCCAGTTAGATGGTCCTTTCCCACCCTGAGGATGAATCTTCCCCACTCCAGTCATGAATGCCAGTCTTGTCCCAAAACCTCCTCACAGGCACATCTGGGGTAGCCCAATCATGACAACCAAATGCCATACCACCTGAGTGTTCTTTTGAGCAAACAGAGGTGGGTTTGGTGCCTATGGAGCACTATGAATAATGAACACAATGTCTGAAAAATACTGCTCTTCCAGGTTTCTGCCCTCTGCCCTGTAATTCAGTTGAATTGGCATCTAACATCAGCCCTCATGGAAGGGAACTCATGAGTGAAAGGCATGGGCAAAATAATCCAGGCCAGGAAGAATAAACCATGGAGAAACAGAGTCACACTGGTTGTGTTACAGGTCCTGACCTGCATACAGCTGCTTCATGTTCTTGCACACTCTTACAAAGCCAACACTCAAGGTACCTAAGCACTCAGTTACCCAATGCCAAAGATCAGTGATCACCTCTCTTCTAGGTCAGGGAAATCATACTTTAGTGTGCTGGAACAGAAGGATAAAGGGCTGTGGAATGTTTTCATGCCCTGTGGTTGGTCTTTAAGCCTAGGTTCAAAGATATATGTGGAGAACTCGGAGAGACTGTGTTAGAAGTTGTAATAGAAAGTGCCATTATCTTTAATGAGAATTTCATGGCTAATTCCCTGTGCAGTGCTGAAAATATGCCCCCTTAAACTCGATTGCTTTTTTGCCTTAAGATAGATAGAGGGAGTGAAGTGTTCAATTTAACTCTGCTCCTACTGTCAGGATCTCGGCCCAGCTGTTGCCCATCACTCCTACACTCTGCTCTGTTGTTTTACACACACTCCGCTCTGCCTGTCCTATCTTTGCTTTCTTTCCAAGAACCCATTAGCCCTTTGCCTTTTAGCTCTCAGATGATCAGATATAGAAATCACTGGAAAATTTCGCCAAGTCTATCTATTTGACAAGACAATATGATAATGTTGAAGGCATTAATACTTACCCAGTGGTTGCTCCTCAAAAAAAAAAAAAAAATGCTTCCCAATGGGTGACTTTTGGATTGTATCTTCATGCAGAAAAGTATTTATGTGTTTCATTAACAAAAGGGCTTCTCTGTTACGTGAGTGTTGGCTTTCTGAAATACCCATTGACTTTGGTAATTTTTCAAGCTTTCTGTTTATCACAGAAACATTTCTAAGGGTGAATGGGGTGAGCAAGATCAATAGGTCAGCAGCTGGCCTTTCCATATTAATTTTTCGGGGGCTCTGCCTGCAGAGAGCCAGAGCAGCTAGTTGGGACTGATCGCTGTTTAACATCTGCATTCACCCCCAGGTGTACAGTTTTCTTTAGTGTAAGGCGATAGAAGTGAGAGGGGAAATATGTCTGGGCATCAAGAATGAATTGGTTTCTTCAATCAGTTGCCTCATGCTTGTCAGTAGGCTTTTCACAGCAGTGCTCTGTGCGCCAGCATTAAAGATAATTAGAAGCCAGAATAAATGTGATCATTGCAGGTCTGAACATGCTTTGCACAGAACAGTGCATTTTATGTAGGAAAATGCAAATCTGCGGTAGAAAAGGAACACATTCTCCTTCCAATTTATACTTGCTACTTGATTGCTTTACAATCGATACACTTAACTTAGTGTGTTTCAGAACTAGTTCCCTTTTAATCATTAGCCTATTTTAGTACGACTACAAGGTCTACATCCAGAGAAGCAATTTGAGCTGCCTGGATTCATTTCTGCCAAAACAATGCATTTAAAATACAAATGCCAAACCCAAGATTGTAGTACTGAATTATGGATGTGGGGAGCTCAAATTCTCTAATGGTATTAAACTATGCAATATGAATTCCATGTAGTGAAAAAGAGTCTTGGGTTTTGAATTAGAAAATGGTTTTTGAATCTAGTTACTTACTTGCTGTTTAAGCAAGTAAATGATTATATAACCTGATCACAAAGCTGCCTGAAATAAAGGGGAATGAGTTCTTTGTTATAGAGGTGGAGCGAGCATTAAACGAACAGTACACCACCACCACAGGATCTAGCAACAGACAGCAGCACTCTGGTTTTCTATTGAAATTGTGTTTTTGACAGTGAACATACCTTCTTGTTACAGAGTTGCAAATTTGAAACATGTCCAATTGTTTCATTTTTTTTTTTCATTTTTACAGTGCCAGAGATGGAACCCAGGGCCCTACTCACACTAGGCAACCACTCTACCACTGAGCTATACCCACAGTCCACAAAACACTGCTGCTAACATAGAGGAAATTCTGTAAGAACTATCACTATCAAAAATCATAGTAAGGGTCATCATGGTCATCATAGGCAAAGAGAGGAGTGGGGAAGTTACAAGAGTTAACAGTTCTGATCCTGAGATAATTCACAAATGCCAGGCCTTATTAGTGCTTATTTTTAGAAACCTCTCTTAATACAGACAGCCACTCAGAGTAGCACAACAGCTCCCCTTGAATTCAAGCAGTTTTCTTTCCTACAGTAAAATTCCATTAGAATACAGACAAAAGTTTAGGATTTAAAAAGAGGCAGGTGTTAACCTTTGTTCATTTATTGATATGATAAAGACTATTTGTTAGACATTGCTGTGTGCCTGGATCTGAGCACCACCATGAAGGGGGATTTGAGATTTCCCGTCTTCCCAGCACTTAGATCTTCCAGAGGAAGCCAGACAGTAGCAGTTTAATAATGAGAACAGGAGAAGGATAGCTGGAGGATTGGACTTCTAAGTGAATGGTCTCAGAACAGGATGACTAGAGGTAGCAGCTTTGTGTGGCAACTGTATGTGTCAATATGTAAGTATGTATGTATGTATGTATGTATGTATGTATGTATGTAGTTAGTGAGATTTCTCTGAGGCACAGTTAACGCCAATTGAAAACTTTCCCTAATAGCATTAACATAAGATTTCTTAATCAATTATAATGTATATGTCCCAAGTAGGACCAAAATTCATCCAGAATTGTTAGCCATAGATATGGTAGAACCAATGATTATAACTAGAGAAAATGAAATGGAACCATTGATTATGTAAGAAAAATTATCTTCCAAGTATAAGATATAAGGGAACCTGTGATTGATTTTACCAATGTTTATTATTCTTTTAATGCATTTTCTCTATTTCTGAATATATTTAATAAGTGAACACTTCTTGAAAAAAATTGATGCCAGATTTAGACTACTAAGCAATTAATCTTGTCTTTTAGGAATACACACCTACTATTAGCATATGTTGAGTTCATGTAAATTTTCTTTTTTAATTTAAGAGTTCATATAATTTTTCAATAAATGTGTATTGAATGTTTACCAAGTATCAGGAGGTAGGCTGGGGTCTAGAAAGACTTCAGTCATCACAAACCTAGTCCAACCTACTGGAGATGTGGTAGTGGTCATATTAATGAAATTTGATAATTATAGAATGTATTATATATTTTATGCTAAGAAAATGAGATGAGTTAGCTTATGTAATCTTGAAAACAATTCTCTGAGATGTATGTTATTAATAAACTCAATTACAGAGGAACACACATAATTTTAAGAGATTAAGTCACTTGCTCAAGGTCACATATCTATCAGCAAAGTCAGAACTCTACACAGAAACTTTTCTCTGATGTCTATGTATATATGCACCTTCCAGATAAGTATGGTACATTACTAGAGGTATAGTGTATGACTTTAACAAGGGTACATGAAAGCATATCAGTGAAGGAGCAGTTCCTGGGAACTAGGGAGTTCATAGTTGATGCATGGGGTAGAAACTGGCAAAAGCAAAGATTGTATTGTGAAGACCTTATGTCTCATCCGAAGAAGTAGGATGCCATGCAGGGGTCTGCATTTTCATTTGCTCTGGAAGAAGATCACCTTCTTGGGGGGACCAATGAGAAGAGACCAGACAGAAGGGTCAGGGTGATGCTGCACCAGTCTAGACAAGTGATGGTATTAGCAGTATAGCTAGCCAGGGGTATGTAAGAGATATGAGTAAGGCTGAAGTGTACTTTGTAAGATACAGCAGCACAGTGTATTGATCTTCTGGAATGGACAAGTTAAACTTGGTAACTTGAGCTGATGAAATTCATCACTCTAGTGGTAAACTGTAATAGGCCATCATAAACTAGACAAAGATTTTTGAAAGCAATCATTTTAATCTTGACCACATTTACTCTGGGGTGGCCATGTAAAAATGAAAAGGTTCAGATCACATTTTAAAATTTCTTCTTTGTTTACCTCTAGTAAATTAAACAATTTCTGTGCCTCATTTCTCTTCTTTCTCATCAAGTCAGTGAATCTCTAACACATCTGTTTAGATTTTTTTCTTATAGTTAAATAAAATGGGGCCACAAAAAGGCACAGGAAGGAGAAGCAAAATCACCTAATTTTTGAAACAGGTAGACATATGTCTTTAGTTCAAAGATTGTTAAACTGATGGGACAGAAGTTCAAGTGATGCCCTGGAATGTGTAAAGTCAGGTGACTGCTGGTACCTCACTCTTGTCATAAGAAGCTTCTGTGTGTCCAAGGACAATATGCAGAGTCACCCCAGAGCCACTCGTGTACCACTATACTGCACTCATCATTATCTTGGGGTGCTGGTTGTACTCTTCCACAATTTGAATGTTGTCCGGGTAACTTCAGCTTAAATAAAGCAGCACCAAGAATCACAGACAATTAGACCACTAATAACTTGTTCATGGTAGTTACTTAACCAAAGTGACCTGGCTTTTAGTTAAAGGAGACATAAAGAAAGACTCTCACGGAATGGAGAAAATGGTTTCATGTTCTAAGGTCTAAATCCATAACATTCTAAATATAAATCGATAGCTATATAAAGACATATTTCATGTCTTTATAGAAGAACATTATCAAAATTATAGTTTTCCGAGGCTGTCCTTACCAGACTCTGCAGGGTACCTGGCCCTAGGGGAATTGTCTTCCCCCTTTTTCCATGACTGAAGGAAGCAACAGAGCTACAAAAGATAGAATTCTACATCACTGATTTCAATTTAACATACTTATCTCCCTTCATGTTCAACTAGTGCAAAACCAAATCAAGCAGGTGATTATATCAAGCAGGATATTAGCTAGTTTATGTGGAGTGTCAGGGGTCATATCTAGAGCAGCCATTCCCACAGTCAAAACTATTGCTTGACACATGCGCTGTTAAACTCTGATGACCCTTGGGATTCAGGTGTGTGGTTACTAAATACTCTGTTTTTAACAGTTAATAATTAATGCTAATATAAGTATACCAATAAGATCACATTTATCCAAGTGATTCAATTTTATAATTAATCTTCAAAATAATTAAAAAATACAGCTTAAGTAACTTTTGAATTATCAGTATCTATTCCTAAACTTAATGATTCCAGTGGGTTTTAAGGCATGAATTTTAGCTCTGACTGTGTATGTAACATTACTGAGAGAAAGAACAGAAACTTTTAAAGTGCTGTTCAGTCTCTCCCTTGATTTTTCAAATGAGAGAAAACAGATACCAAGAACCACTTACTAAAACTTGCACTTTCTGTTTTTGATTAAATTTTTTCACATCCATATCTACATGATAGTGGCTCTTGATGAGTTGTGGCTACAAATTCAGAGGTTATCATTAGTCTAGTCTTCCATGTGTTATATTCAGTGTGTTGGGGCACACTAGGATCCCAGTGGCCCACCACTACTAATAACAAAAACCTTTGAGATTGCCCTGAGATACAACATGGAATGATTAACTACCAAGCGAGTCCTCAGCATTTCTGACTGTGTGTGTTCTGAGAAAAGATGAACCCAGGTCAGTGAACAGCACCCACACCGCGCCACTCAGCGTCTTATCCTGAATTCTGCACCACCTTTGTGGCCAGAAAGAGGGGATTGCATACTCCCAACTGTTCAAGTTAATGCTTTTTGCCCCCAGAGAGATTGGTGTTCTTGTTCAATACAATTTGAATTAGCATTAAATGTGTCCATAGACCTTTGATGATTTGAAAATATAATTATAATTAAGCTGATGTTTTTGTTATTTGTAGTAAATAACCAAATATTTGAAGGCACTGATGTTTTGAATATTTTCTCTAATTTATTATGAAAGTGTGATGAAAGGTCTTAAAGAGGGAGGATTAATATGTAGAAAAAAATGCTTCAAAGAATGCTTAGCATCTAAAAACTGAGCTAAATGTGTAGTAGATAGGAGTTAGTACGTAATCAAAACACAGTACTTTGTATATAAGTCATTTGGAGGGATGTGGATTTGAGTTTTGGTCATTTGGTACCTGTCACACAGAGAAGTAGAAGTGACAAGAATGCATCCATTCCATATTTTTTTTAAGTCTTAACTCTACAGTTTACATATAAAGTCAGTAACTGACATCTAAGGTGACCTGGAACAAAACCATGAAAAAAAAATCACAGAGAGGCCTGTCGGCAAGAGCAAAATTATAATCAGGTCAACTCTAACCTCAATTCGTAACAGAGATTCAGACAGAAGTTTGTCATTACCTTCGTGTGATTTTTCATATTGTAAAACTTTATCACAAGATTATCTTAATGAACATCCTCTTAAAACAGAAATATAAGTATAAACTTTTTAAAATAGTTAATATTTGATGAAACGAGAAACTAGAATTCACAAATCCTTGCTCCTCAGATTTTCCAAATAAGGAAGAGGTTCAGGAAAAGAATGTGCGGTATTGTGTTAATCAGTTACCTTTGTTAATCAGTTACCATTGCTGTACCAAAATGCCTCAGAAAACTACTTAAGGAAGGATTTATTTTGACTCATTGTTTCAGAGGTTTCTGTCCATTAGCTCTGCTGCTTCTAGGCCTGTGTGTGAAAGGGAAGAACACCATGGCAGGAAGTGTGTGGTGGGTACATTGTTTCAGTTCATGGAGGACATGAGGGAGAAAGGAACAAGAAAGGGCTGGGCAGGTTTGCCGCTGACAGGTACAACCCCATCCTATCACCACCTGCCGTTCTACATTTGGACGGAGTGTCTGAGTGATTTTAAAAGTAGTGTAAAGCAAATAAAATTGGAGAAACATTCCAGACTATGGAGAGTTTGGTGTGATGATACTGATATATAGACTGCAATCAGAAGTTTATGGGAACTGGGTTGAGTAAATGAAGAATACTGGGAGGATGGGGTGGAAGGATCAGGAAGCTGTGATAAGGAACCTTAAAAATCAGAACGAAGGCTAGGGATGTAGCTTAGTGGCAGAGTACTTGCCTAGAATGTGCAAGACCTTTGATTCAATCACTAGCCCTGCCAAAAAAGTACCAAAAACATTTATTGCTGGGGATAGTGGCACATATCATCAAGAACTCAAGGTCATTTTTGAACATTTTTGAATAAATAGTGAAATCTAGGCCAGTCTGGTCTACATGAAACTATCTGAAAAAAAAAAATCAGGGCCAGGAACTTGCTTTTGCAAACACTGTCTTAAGAGTCTGGTGATGCCTTGGGTTCAGAATAGATAAGCTGTTATAGTTGAACCCTTAGTAAATTATTCTGATAATTTGCTTTAATAATTGAGCATTTATATGATGTAGTATTGAAATTTAAATTATTTTCATGTCAACCAGAAAATAAAGAGGAAGGTTACTTACTCCTAAACCCCAAAGGCTAGCCCCAAGGCTCTGCATGTCTGGGGCCAGAATACTCCTTAACCACACCAGCGTTTTCTGTGTGAGCCAGTGTATTGAGCTCTCCTTTTCTGTACCAGAATATTGAGTTCCAGTCTCCTTTGTGAGCAGAAAAAATAAACACTGACCTTAAAACTTTTGCACTTACTCGTCTTAAAATACTTTCCCTCCAAACAACGCCTCTCTGGCCATCTTTCCTTTTGTTACTACTCTGCTTAGTGTGATGCTGCAAAAGTCATGCTCCAAGCAAACCTGCCCTTGCCTGATATTATGTATTTGCTTCTTTGTTTCCTTTTTTGTTTTCACAAACATTTCTCTAACTTAGGTTATCAAAAGGCATGGGCCTTGGCTTTGTGTACTGGTGTGCCCCTAGTGACTGGAACTCCTAAGCTGGAGCTAAGGTTAGCCTTCTTTAAGAAAAATAATAGAAAATTACAAAACAGGAAATAAAAGTTAATATGTATTCAGGATGCCAGAATTAGAAAATCTAGGAATAAAACACCATTGTGTGATTCAGTTCCAGCCTTTCATCCTACGATTTTTGATAACGCTACCTTTGACCACCTTGTCAAATTGTAATTTTGTAATATAATTTTTCTTATGCAGAGAATAGAAAAGTTATTCTAGCTTCTAGCATGACTGAATGAATTTGAATTACTAATAGTTCAGAAAAGCATTTCAATATCGAAATGTATTATTGCTAATGGCTTATAAATTTTTAAGTTGTTAAATTAAAAAAAAAACCTCTATGGAAGTTCTGTAGCATATGAACCATGTCCTTTGGGAAATTATTCACAGATGGCTTCTAGTTTTGAACATTTCCGGCCTTTGCCCGAGCACAGACAATTCCAGTCAGGAGGAGCAGGCTATGTGGATACTGTACCACAGTCTCTGGCCCTTCACCTGCTTTTCAACATGGGATGACTTAGTGCTGTGGGAAAGCGGAAGGAATGCCCTGGATGTCATTGCTACATCAGGATGCTACAATATTTTAGCTCTAAATGGAAGCAACCATGAACTGTATAAATAGGCCCCAGTCAAGCCATCGAATACATCCTAACTCTGATTCCTTTAGCTCAGCTCCAGATATAACCAGCAGCCATTTAAACACTATGCAATACCATATGTCCTGACCGAAGAAGCTGGGGCTTAAAGAAAACAGCAGTCAGAACGTTTTGCAGTTAAAACATTTCACTTTTACAAATTTGTTAAAGAGAGCATGTGACAGTGTAAACACACTGCCATGGCCCCTCCTAGAACCCCACAAAAGATCAATGAAAGCAAATGGTCCTGAAATTGTTGCCTTTCAACTGGTACCAAATTTGGTTCTGCTGTGAATGGAACTTGTAGATGCAAAACAGGCACACAAAAGACAGCTGTCCAGTGAATGAATGAATGAATGAATGAATGAATGAAAAGTACTCCTCTGTGTTTCTTGCGTAGAATTGCTAAATCAGTGACTGGGGAGATAGCTCAGTTGGTAAAGTGCTTAATGTACATGTATGAGAACCTGAGTTCAGTCCCCAGAAAGCATATAAAAAGCCCATCCATGATGGCCTGAATTTGTAATCCCAGTGCTGGGTGGTGTATTGTCTAGTCAATCTATCCTGATCAGCAAGCCCAGGTTTCAGTGAGAGGCCCTGTTTGAAAAACCAAGGTCAATGGCTCCTGAGGAACAAGGTCTAAGGTTGACTTTCACTTCCACATAAATGTGTGTATGCATGTACACACACACACACACACACACACACACACACACCACACAAAGAATTCATAAAGTATTTTTCAAATTAAATTGGATCCATTAACCATAGTTTATGTTTACCATTTTAAATCTATATGAAATATGAGTGATTTGGGTCTATTCTTAATATATGACATACGAAGATTTATTAGCCATAAGTAAAGGTATGCTGACTCCTTTGTCTAAGAGAAATTAGTAATTTCTCTATAATTTTATCACCCATCAAGTGCATGTCCTCACAAGTATAGCAAGACCTATATTTGAAATATTTTAGTATTGAAGACATGGAAGGACTTTCTTTACTGTATATATCTGCCTTTTATGAGAGGCACACACTACTTTGTGACATTGTTTTATTGTCTTGTGACCCCTAGGAAGGAGTTGTTTGAATTTTGTTCTAATGTTAACAGCTAGAAGGAACTGCAAAATTCCAAAGGCCCGTATTTTTTTCTAAAATGTGGCAAAGTACAGATTTATTTAAATTTTAATTACTCTGTGTGCTGTAGAAAGCAGGGATTATTCTAGAAGGGAGATAATATAGCCAGGCAAGAAACCATACTGATTAGGATTTACTTAGCTCCTGGTCTCTCAAATGCTTCTTTATTTTTCTTGCCTAAGGTTACGAGGTCAGCCTCTCTGGTCATAAAAAGCACATAAAAAATCAAATGATGCCTTGTAAAACCTGACTCGGTACGACTTTATGTACTACAGAAAGACCATGTGCTGCTTTTAGGAGTTAGAGCCTTTCAAAGAACACAGAACAAATGCCTCTTCCAACATTGAATTTTGCTACCTGACATTCAGTTTGAGAAAGATAAAGAGCTAGGAGGCAAGTAATGGTCTATGACCCGCCTGGTTGCAGGCTGATTGCTAGGCTTCCCTTCGAATGCCTCATTTAGGATCATAGACTTCTGGAATCTGAGCCTGAAAAGTCAAGTCCTCTGAGAGATCCGGTAACCTGAATTGACAACAAGCAGGATTCCCAATGTTCACAAGATTTTTTTTTCAAAACCATGTCACTGAAAAAACAAAAACAAAACTTTAGTCAGTCCTAGGACATCATTAGATTATACACAGTTAATTTTTGGATATGCTAGAGAAATAAAACATGCATATCCATTTGAGAGTTGATTTATTTCTTTAGATGATAATGTAATTTATTCTAGAAAGGCGAAACTTACCCAAGCATGATACCTCATGCCTATAATCCCAGCCCTTGAGAGGCTGAGGCAAGAGGATTGCTGTGAATTCTAGAACAGCCTGAACTATGTGGTGAGCAGTACGAGATTAGCCAGGTGGTGAAAGTTTATCTAAAAAAACAGGTGAGACTTCAATGACCCTGTCTGACAGCATATTTGGGGGCATATCAATGACCCAGTTGTACTAAAATGTTTTTAAGTTTCTGGCCAGTAAGTTGCTATTATGCTGTTATTTGCAACAACTTGATAATGGGAGGAATAAGTCTGTTTAAAAAGATAGAGAAAAGTTGGTGACAAAAACCTGTCACAGTGTGCTTGTGCAAAGTAGAATAGACAGGCCACACTCTATCAAGAAAGCACAGACATGCCTCATGATTAGAGAAAAAAAAAAAAAAAACAGATTTTTCTTTCTTTGGCCTCATTCAGCTGGTGTAATGAACATTATTGATTAAAATGTTAGGGTCAATAGATTTTAAAATGGAGAAGAGGAGGCCTTACTGAGGAGAAAAAGGCAGTCTATTGAGGAGACAGGCAATTAAATGCTTTGTAGGAAATTGATTTTTTTTTTTTTGCATGAACTGTCTGTTACACTAGTTGACCTTCAGTGGCATAGAAACTCATAAAACACTGAGCATTGTTATCGGACTCAGACACTAAGCACTTGTGAACTTGTAACCTAGAAACTGGTTACGACTTCAGCCACCTGCACACGAACAGTTCTCTACAATGGTTGTGAGGAGGCTGTTTGTCAAGTCGTTCAGCAGGCAGTGGGGCTCAGCATGGTTAGCGAGCAGTTTTGTGCAGTTGCGTAGCCAGTGTTGTCCCGTCTCTCATATTACAAATGATGCCCTAAAGCTCCTTCTCTTTTTCTCAGCTCATCAGTAAAAACCACCAAATGCATTCGATTCAGGGCTACAGTCTCTACACTGAGGAGAAGTTAGATGTCTCCACATAGAAGTAACTGCATTATTATTTGATTTTTTTTTTTTTACTGTTATTTATGGAGGAAAATACTGGACAGATCTCGAAAAATTCATGACCATCTGTAATCCTGGCCCTGAGGAGCCTGAGGAAAAAGGATCATGAGGCCGGTCTGGGCTACATTATGAGACTGTCTCAAGAAAACCAAAATCAATTAACTATCAGTATGTAAAAGTGAATAAATAGAAGTTATTTCTTCTAAATTACATGTGTTATTGATTAAAAATTTAATGAAAGTTTCATTATATGAATATCGTTATTTAATTTTCTGTGGTGAAGTTCTTTTTTTACTCAAAGTTCATTATAGGCTTGTTTCAAATTTAAATTCTTTAACTTATGACCCCAGTAATGTGTCTCTATGGCCTATTTTTAGGCAAGTACTCTATGTAGAAAAATCAGGGGTTGAATTCATAGGTAATTTGATTTTGTCTGGTTTCTGAGGAAGTTAGTCACTCAGAGTGGATCATCATGGGTCTGACTGACTTGCTGTTGCCTTGGCCCACAGGTGCACCCTGAGTGTGACACTGGAGCAAGCCATCATTCTGGCCAGAAGCCATGGCCTACCTCCTCGGTATATTATGCAAGCCACAGATGTGATGAGGAAGCAGGTAAGTCTCCCATGCCGATTTTAGGGGAGTTGTTTTCCTAGACCTGGATTTGCCTTTGTTCATTTATCAGATATCAAAGGTGCCCGGATGTGATGGGCACTTTTACAAGCACATGACTACGGGTAAGCTGTCAATGAAAAGTATGCCTAGTGAGAGCACAGTGCAGGCCCCTAAAGAAAGGGTGTCCGGGGGTCCTGGACACCTTGGAAAGGAGATCCATGCGGCAACCTGGAGGAATAAAGGGAACTGGCAACACAGTGAGACGAGAGTGGGGTGGGTCTTTTGGAAGAGACGAGGTGATGGACTTATGTAATTTCTGGGAACTGTAGGTGGTTTAGTAAGACTGGGTGCAGAGTGGAAGGGGAGAAAAGCTAGGAAGAAGAGGAAGAATTGGAGGCCTTGCTGTCTTCTGTCATCTCCCAGGGCCTTCCAAGCCATGGGAAGTATGCTCATTGTCCTGAAGATAAAGTGCTCATCTCAAATTTTCCATTAGAGGCTCCATAGCAGACTTTGGACTGTCTTTTGGTTTCCACGATACTGGGAGCTGAAATTACACTGTGCAACTCTCAGGAAAACAGAGACATTGTCAGTTCCCTGGGGCTTGCTCCCAGTATTTCACTGTAGAATGTCAAGCCAGCCAATGAAGAAATTGACTGAAGAGGCCCACACCAGGCTGCCACATGCAGTGCAGACCACAGACCAGTGAGTGCACATGCCTTAGAACACATGCTTAAGAGTCCAAGGGTGGGTGTTGTCTGTGAGCATCTTAGAAGGTCAAACGGGGATTAGCTAAGTAAAGGTTAGATCCACTCGAAGAATGTGACATAATGTTGTCCAGTGGCGAACAGCAAACACAGATGCAAATTGCCAGAGGCTTGAGAAGGACTTGGGGAAGTAGATATACAAATTCTTTAGGAAACAAGTGAAAGTACAGACTGGGGTTGAGATGAAGAAGCGGGGGACAAAATACTGTTTGGTTTTACTGTGTTGCACAGGAGGCGTTGCAAGAAAGAACTGCCTCAAAATTATGACTTATGGTAAGAAATAGGAGACTGGAGTCAACCTCTTGTAGAAAATTCCACTAAGGAGTTTATTCTAAGTTGGTTCCACACACATTCCTACCTTATGGACCTGAGTAAACACAATCTCAATAGTACCTCCAACTACTAAAACCAAACATGGAAATAGAGAAAATACAGATAAAGTAAAATTGATATTATATATTCTCTAATGATCCATTTAAACTGCTACAAAGCTCTTCAAAACATGTGCATTATACAGTATTAATATATGATTTATAAAATATAGTCAGAAAGACCGAAAGTCAGGAAGATTCTAAAGCATACATTTTTCTGCATTATCACTCTCCTTATTTTTTTAAAATAAATGAGTTAAGAAAAGGTAGCTTGCTTTCTTTTGCTGGCTCCTCAGATCCAAGTTGTGCACCCTAAAGGCCTGATTATCTCTTCTTTGTGAAAGTTTGCAGAGCCTGGAACCCTCTCTTTGGGAAACTGAGCAGACTGCCCCCCCACAAATCAGCTGGCAGGGCTCCTGTGCCCACCTTTTCTCTGACATTCAGCAGTAGCAGGCAGTGGATCAATGACTGGGGGTGGGGGCAGTTTCCCACCAGATTGTAACCACTTAGCCTCCGATCTGAGCTCTACCATGGCTCTTCCTCTTTTCCTTCAGTTTCAATTGGAGATATACAACCATTTGAACTCAACTTTGGGGGAACTCAGTGGTTAAAATACTTTTCGTCATTTTTGGTTTTTTGAAGTATTTGAATTACTGTATTATTGAATTTTGTTGTTACTGTTTAAGTTTTTAAGACAGTTTCATTCTGAAGCCCAGGCTAGCCTGGAACTAACTGCATAGCCCAGTCTGACCTCACTTGTAATAGTCTTACAGCCTCAGCTTTCCAAGTACTGGGATTGCAGACATCAACTACCACATCCTAGTCATACTATTTGAATTATTATTATATACTAGTCATACTATTGAATTATTATATATTAAGGTATAAAACTATTTGCTATGTATTGAAATTATACACTCTGCAAGGAATAATATGATGAATAAACAGATCTTTCATTTCTTTGGGGGGGGGTTGGAAGCATTTACTGTTCATATACATAATTACAGCACTGTTTTAGGACATATGGTGTATATGCTCTTCATAGATGAGCTGTTTAAACTCACTACTTGAATATGAAGAAAAAATGAGAAGGAAGGAAGGGACACTACATCTGATACAGGCTTGGTAATGATGGCAGCAACCTTATGCAGCATTTTGACACAGCCAGCCAAGTTAGATGATTATGAAGAGGCTTGAGGGAGAAACCTACTTTTACATTGTAAAGTTTTCCATGCAGTAAGTTACATATTCTATGTGTTCTTTGCTGGAATCCAATATAAAGTTTCCTTCTTGATCTTTCTAAGAAAAACTGGGATTCCAAAGTATGCCAGCCCCATCATACTTGTCACTAAGAAGAGAGAAACGAGGATAAGAAAGTTCTGGTCTAGTTTCATGATGGACATATGTAGGCACAGTTCTATGATGTAAACACTGGCTATCAAGTGCTCTATG
This sequence comes from Nannospalax galili, assembly GCF_000622305.1. Taxonomy (NCBI): domain Eukaryota; kingdom Metazoa; phylum Chordata; class Mammalia; order Rodentia; family Spalacidae; genus Nannospalax; species Nannospalax galili. The sequence goes on from NW_008356952.1 coordinate 1,904,095, forward strand.
GGAGCCCAGTCTCAGGACCTAGGACACAGGACAGAGTGTGGTAATTTGAATGAGACTATCCCCACAGGCTCCAAGTATTTGAACACTTGGTTAGTTGATGGTGCTCTCTGGGGGAGGTCAAGAAATGTTTGGGAAGTCTTGTGACCTAACTGGAGTAAACAAACGTGTCACTGGGGAAGGGTTTTGAGGGTTAATAGTGTGGTCCCACATCCAGTACGTTCTCTAGGCTTCCTGTGTGTGCTTAAAGAAGTGAGTGCTCATCTTCCTGCTCCAGAAACCTCTGTTGCCATGTCTCCCTTCCCCCACCATGATGGGCTCTTATCCCCCTGGAATTGTAAGGCAAATAAACTCTTCTATAAATTGCTTTGGTCATGATGTTTTATCACAGCAACAAAAAAGTACCTAAAACAGAGAGCATGTGAGCAGACTGTGAATCTGTCAGTGACTAGAACCTGAGGGTTGTTAACTTGGTATCAGTTTCCCAAGATAGAACTTAGTCAAAGTAAGTGAAGCTTGTTAGCTAAAATAGGATAAGTGGAAAAAGGCATTACCACAAGGTGAATTAGTGACTAAGAGCAGCCTGGAGTCACTGGGCAGCCTCCATTTGATTCCATCTTCTGCCCTTATTATTATGTATTTCATTTGGGGAGATTTTATAGCTTCTTTATTCCCTAGTTTCCTCACGGTTAGAACAAGGATAATAATACCACTTTCTTGATAGTATTGTTGAGGATTAAAGAAATCAGTATATGTAATTCACTTAAAACAGTGCCTGATACAATAAATGAGAAATTTGTTATTAGTGAACTATGATGATACAATATTGGAGCCTTGGCGAATAAAGAGAATGCAGACAGGGAAAGGAGTCAAGGAGTGGGTCTAGGAAGAAAGGAGCAACATAAACATTGGTGTAAGACTATCAGTAATGGGGGCTGGAGAGATGGCTCAGCAGTTAAGAACACTGGTTGTTCTTGCAGAAGACCCGGGTTCGAATCCCAGCACCCACATGGCGGTTAACAACTGTCCTAACTCCAGTCCCAGGGGATATGACAGCCTCTTCTGTCCTGCACGGGCATTGCATGACACGGTACACTTACCTACACACAGGCAATACATGCATACACATAAAATAAAAAATAAATAAAATATTAAAAAGACTATCAGTAACTGGCAGGTTGAGCAGATTGAGATTTCTATAGATAAATTTAAGGTCAAATAATCCAATAGATGATTCATTAAGATGAATATCAGATTTTAAGGAAGTGGAAGTCTGTTAATTACTTAAGGAAATATTATGAAGCCGAACAAAGAGAGGTGTACAAGAATTCTGCACTCTAGTACTCTAGGGACTAAACTTATTTTTGACACAGGTAAGACAAATTCTAAAACCAACTTGTATGCACACTAGAATTGAACAAATGCGTAAAGGTTGTGTAAATATGAAAAGATGAATTGTCACTGATTGAGAAAGATGTTATAACCGAGAAAAAAGAGAAGGTTGGAGTCTCTGATGAACCTTGTGATACTTTTATGGTATCATTATGAACTGATGGGTGGATGTAGAAATAAATGAAAATGTGTGTAAATGAGCCAAGCCTACTGGAAAGGCCTTGAGGTGGCTATTTGTCAGTAGTAATAAACAAACACAGTATCAGATCTTGGCTTCTAAATATCGTTTAGAAGGTAGGAAAGAAGGAAGGAAGGAAGGGAAGGAGGGAGGGAGGGAGGGAGGGAGGGAGGAAGGAAGGAAGGAAGGAAGGAAGGAAGGAAGGAAGGAAGGAGCAGTATGAGGATAAATGGTGAATTGCCAGCTGAGATGAGGAAGATCAGCCTTTAAGGACTAGACAGAGAGAAGTACTAAAACATAATGATGGTGTATCAAGGGAAACAACCAGAAAGAACTCCCAATATTCAATACTGGGACAATTAGACTGAAAAAAATGAACAAAGATTTGGACTGTAGCTCATAGAATAATAAAATCAGTCTATTTCCATGAGCTCCTGTTAAGTTAAATGTGTCCTTGAATAAATGATTTGGGGGGAAATGCACAAGTCTTTATAGAACTTTCTGTTCCGTGACCGAATTGTTGTATCACCAATGGGGGCTGGAAGGGTGCCGATGTCTGAGAGAAGACACTGTGCTTGAGTAGCCTCATAGTCCAAAACTTCTTGGTAAAACCTGCAAAAGGAAGGATGGTAACTTCACAGTAGAAAAGTCTGACAGGTGCCACGTTGGTTGATCAAGTTAATATCACTGGTGACAAGGTACAAGGACAGGAGGCATTTCCTGATATGACATAAAGAGAATGGACCAGTGTCGCTTTTGTGATTTTTCTTGTCAAAAATCATTTCCTCTCCCTAACGGTAAGAATAAACTAGACAAATCCAAATTGAGACATCAAAGGAGGAGCCTGTGAAGCCATCAAAGGAGAGTGAGGCATGGTGACAAAATGCACGTGGGATCCTAGAACAGAAAAAGGGCATTCCTGGAAAGTGATGGGAAGGGAATGAAATGGTCTAATTAATTAGTGTTGTGCTAATGCTAATTCCTGGTTTCAATCAGCTGTGAATGTTAACAAGAAGGGAAGTTTGGTGAATTATCTAGTAATTACTTTAGTCTACTGCTTTTCCCAAAACAGTGTTTGTAATTCATTTATTAGTTCCATCTTGAGAAAGTCTAGACTTTGATTTGGTTTTTTTTTTTTTTTTTTCCTTCTTTCTTTTCTCTCTTAACTTTATTTATGGCAGTATTGGGTGCCTGGAACATTTCAGAGTTTTTTTCTTTGTTTAGTTTTGTTTTCAGTCAAGGTCTCCCTGTAGTCCAAGCTAATCTGAATTTGCTATCTCACAGAATTCCATCTGCTTCTGCCTCCCAAGTGCTGTGATTAAAAGTGTGTGTTACCATGACAGACTATGTCAGAGATTTTTTAAAAGCAACTCTCCATTTTCTGTTCTCAGCTAAAAACACTTGTATTTGGTTTTATGTAACTAATTTCCATTAGGAAATCAACTATTGATAAATTCATTCATGAACTTCACAGATCACAGAGAACTTTTCATTGCAGAAGAACTTTGAGACAAAAATATTAGATTCCATAAATCTACACAAATGTAGCTTGTCTAGAAATCACTTTAGAAGTATCTAGAAAAATATTTTCTTGCTAAATTTTATGAAGTTTTAAAAAAACTAACTGCCCATGCAAAAAGAAACAGGCGTAAATTGTGGCACATGAAAGTGGCTGGATCCAGTATGTGTTTATAGTCTGTACATTTCTTCTCTTCAACATTTTCAATTATTATTTGCTTCTAAGAGTAAAGACACAAGATGTGAGAACGAACAGTTGTTAAACTTTTGAATGAGTCCAATAGCTACAGAAATAAATATTAATCATTTGAAAAAGTATAATGCATTTTGGTTCTTAAATGCTGGAGAAATGTCTTAGCAATATAGGGCACTTGATGCTCTTGCAGAAGACCTGGGGTAAAGATCCCAGCACCCACATGGGTGGAGCTAACGACCATCCATAACTCCTGTTCTTGGTATATAATGCCCTCTACTGGCCTCCTTGGGCATTGCAAGCATGTGGTGCACTTAGGTACATGCAGGCAAAACATTCATACACATAAAATTAAATAAATCAAAATATTAAAGCATTAATCTTTGTATTCCTCTTCTAGTCTCTCTTTTTGTTAAATACATTGTTAGAATCATGATTCTGAACTCAAATTTTAATGGCATGTCAATTAATTACTAATATACTATTGAGATAAAAATGATTTTTCTGACTTTCAGGGTGCAAGAGTTCAAAACACAGCAAAGAACTTGGGGGTCAGAGATCGGACCCCTCCATCAGCTCCAAGGTAAGTCCATCTTGTGTGCTCCTTTTCTGAGGGCTTGATGATTTTTCCTGGCACTGACGCTCACAGCCAATGCACCTATCCTAGGACACACCCAGTGTCATAATCATGCTAATTGTGAGATCATCTTCATAAACACTCATTGGACAAATGGGAGTAGGTGTGAACGAAGACTCAACACTAGGTAGAGATTATTTTATTTGATAAGGTTTTATTGTGAATCCAAAACCCAAAGTCACATGAATACAACTAAAAATTGTCATTTGTGTGCATGATTGCTAAAATGTCCTGTCCACTGATCCTTCACAAGCCCCATGTTATTCTCTCTGCCATGATTGGAAAACTATTTAACCCAGGGAATCCAGCTTGAATGGCATTTTCTGCTTTGAGTCTTGCTTGAGTTGCTCTTTCTCTGGCCTTGCTAGTATCCTATGCATGGCTTTATGATACCCCTTACTACATTATGTTGTCATGTATTGTTACAAGTTTCTCTGGCTAACCCACATATGAGGTTTCACAAAACAAAGAATATGCTTTAATTTTATTTTATTTCTTACTCGCCACAGTGCTTGCATAGTAGACCTCAAATATCTAAATTGATTTCAACTCCATGTGAATGAATGAATTATTAGTTTTTTTGGTTGTAACAAATATTCACAGTTCACCTATCATTATAAGAAAGGACTCCAATTCACTTTTAAAATAAATAAACATAGTTAACAGCCATAGAAGAATGTTTTCCATTTGATTTCTCTGGTGATTAGTGTAGGCACTCATCTATCTTAAAGTAGGACAATGTTAAATAATTCCTTTTATCTTTAATTATTTTTCTATATTTGCATTTTAAAAAGAAGTAGGTTCCTCCAAGTGCTATTATGAATAATGATAGGTAAGAGTAGGCAATGGATGAATCCAGTTGATTGGGAGAAATCACCAGGACACAGCTAAAACTCCAGCAGTATAGAATTTATTAACAAAGGAACACCTGGGACAGATTCCCTTCTGGGCAGGGAAAATGTCTGCTCAGGTCGTGAGCTGGGGTCTTTTATAGGGGAACCTTCTGGGGGGTGCAGAAGGCATTTAAAAATATATATATTTTTTTAAAGTTAGGTGCCTGCGGGGCGGTGGGGGGGCGGGGGAAGACAGGATGGATGAAGAGGATGACACTGTTAAAACCTGCCCCCTTTAGAGATCAAAGGGGAAGCCTGCTGTATTGGCCAAATACTGGAGAAAAGTCTGCTTCTCTTGACTTCAAAGATCAGGGTGCATAATAACTGGGTTCCCTTTTCTCAGGGGCTTGTGAGGTCCTTGAGGCCCTGTTGGTGAGGGGGCGTGGCTATCTGAACCATAACAGATAAGACACCTTTTTTGGGGGGGGTCTTTTTGAGACAGGGTCTCCCTGTAGCCCCAGCTGTCCTGGAACTCACTATGTAGACCAGGCTGGCCTTGAACTCACAGAGATCCGCCTGCCTCTGCCTCCCAAGTGCTGGGACTACAGGTGTGCGTGACCACGCCCGGCCAGATAAGACACTTTTTATTTGTTTCTTTGTGAAACACCATTACCAGAGTGAGAAAGATGACTGCAGCATTTATGAAGTTCTATTTCATTCTGAAAAGGTTCATGGGCTTTGAGAGTGCTTCTGAAGGAAAAACATTTTTTACCCTGGAAATGGATGGAGTCATAGTGTTCAGGCAGCATTTACTTTTAGTGCTGACTCCTAACTCTATTTAATCCATAACAGTCTTGTTAATGTTATCTTTCATAGCTGATTGGATTAGAGTCTTAAGACTTTCTATTGCTAAAGAATCATTTCACATAAGCATTCTCTCAGCAGTGCCTAGAGCACACATGGTATATTTGTATAATAGACCCACTGAAGTGTTAAAATTCCAATAAGAAAACAAGATAATGACTTTGAGAGGTGTTTCAAGCTAGACCCTATGAACACTGATAAACAGTGGGGTTGGATAAGACTTCAGCATCCTGATCAATAATCCAATATACAAGCTGAACACAAGAAAACAAACTGTTGAACTCAGATTTTTTTCATATTAGATTCTGTTTAAAGCACTTGAGATGAATCACAGTAAAATAAATGAGCTTTAAAGTTGGCCTATTTTACAAGGGAATAATAACCTTAAAAGAGAAATAAATATTTAAGTTTATTTTGTTGTTTTCTTTTCTTTTCTTTTCTTTTTTTCTTTTTTTTTTTTTTTGCTGTTTCATTCATTCAGCAAATATTTATTGAGGAAATACGGAGCACTCTGTTGTGCCCCAGGGAGAATAGAAGAGGGATACAGTGGGTGTGGTCCTAAAAGAGCTTTCATTAAAGAGATAAGGTGTGGAGCTGAGGATTTAAGTCAGTGGTGGAGGCCTGGAATACACAAGGCCCTGGGGTTGATTCCCAGCAGGGAGGGACAGAAGAGAGAGACAGTGTATGCACGTGGGGGACTCATCAGAGAAGGTGGAATTTAAGAGCAGTCAGCAGAGGTGCAGAGAATACAGAGGAGCACACAGGTCTGGGATCCTTCTTGGCAGGAGCCAGCACTTGCCCCAAAGGCCTTGAGCTGAAGGCTACACTTGAGCTACCCATGATTAAAGCTGCCACAATGCTTCTGGAAAGTTCATTCCCAGGGGTCCAATGAGCTGTTCCTCCCTGAGATTGTATTTGATTCAATCTCCCAACCCATCTCTACCATAGTTTTCCTAAGATCTGTTTTCTTTACTTAAAAATTCAATCAGCAAACACATACTGACTTTTACTGACTTTCTACTGTATCATGCAGCAGGCCTTTGATAAAAACAGGGTAAAAAAATCCCTCAATCTCTATGACTGATGGATGTGATTAAGATAACGCAGTGTGAGGCTGGAGGTGAGGCAGATGGAAGACCAGGAAGGTACCTAGAGAAATAGGGAAGAGTTTTCATTTTCACTTGAAGAAAGCACAGAGGCATTTCTCATCTCCACGTCTGAAAATTTTAAATTTTAAAGTTTACCTTGGGGAATCATACAATGGTCCATTGAAAAATAGCAAGGACTGAAGACAGAGGCATGAAGGGAGATGATGGTAGCATCAAGAAATAAGTTGAAAAGATAGAGAGATACTGAGAAGGCATGGCTAATAGTCTTTGGATACTAACTGAAGAGTAGTCAGTGAAAAGGAAGATTCTAGGATGATCATGAAATCTTTGAGTTCCCATCAAAAGGGTCTAATAGTTCTTGCTTCTGAAACAGTGGATACAGGGGAAAGAGTGTACACTGGGCAAAGACGATGAACTCAACTTGGTCATAGTGAGATGGAGGATTAAGGAGACAGCTATGTAGAGATGCCTTTGTGGCCTGCTCACTCTCTAGGTCTGTAGTTGAGGGAAGAAGAGCAGGTAAAACTCCATTCCTATGAGTAGTGAGTACTTAGGTCAGATCCTAAAGTGATTTTTATGACCGTGATGATAGGGAGAGTTGAATCCACCAGGGGGGTGCTCATTGTGAAAAAAAGAGGAAGAAGACAACAGGATTGAGGATGAGCAACAAGAGAAGCTGGAGGAAAACAGAGGTGGCAGTTCTAGAACCAATAAAGGACAGAGTGGCCATGGTTGCCCCACAGAAAGAGTGGATATAATAATTTAGGGAATCAGTACATTGCACAACTGATTTTTGTGTTTAATGATTTGAGCTAGATTGGTTCTGGGTAGTGGCAGGGCAAAGCCTACTCCTGGAGGTGGAGAGGGAGGTTCCTGGATATCCTTGTTATTCTGATTTAGCACATTACATCTGAGGTACATGTGTGTCAGGAACTGCCTTTGGCATTAAGATATCAAGATGCATCAGAAGCCCTTGTCTTCCAGAGTAGACAGCCGGGTGTATGTATATGATAGGCACTAATCAGGCACATGGGAAGAAGAAAACTTAGGAGGTTCTGACTTCCCTAAGTGCCTCATCTCTTTTAAGCATTAAGCCATTCTTCACCAAGAACCAATCAGAAGCAACCATATGTCAGATTACCAGTTGGGACACACTGGCCTTATTACTGTTATATCACAAATCTGAGTGGACTGTACTGTGAAAGCTTGACTTGCATTGTATAATTCAGAGGCAGCACACACCAGTGATTTAAAAAGGGGGGAAATATTCTGAGTCCAAGCTTCTGCTTTCTACATAACCTTAATTAGTGAGGTGTTTGTGTTTTTCTCTGAGACTCTGACATCTTATCAGGAAAATGGGGAGAATTGCCTTGAGACTCGCTATCCCTGATAGTTTAACCATGATAGAGGCATTTGCTCCGTAGTCTCCTTTAGTATGATGTTTGTTTTTGACACATAAGATGAAGGGCGTGATGTATACTATGAAATTTGGAAGTTGCTCTCTGCAGACTTGGTTTTGGGCTGAAATACCAGCTCCATCATGGCTGCAGGAGCCCAACAAGGAAGAAGAAAACGGAGCCAGAACAAGCCTCCTTCATGCAGGGCCACTGTGTACATGAGTAGACTAAGAATACAGCAAGGGCTCCACATGCTGGGCTGGCAGAGGCCTCCCACTTCCCAACAGTTTAGCTGCCAAAGCCAGAAGCCACAGTGCAGAGTCAGTGTCCAACTCTTTACCTATGACATTTCACTGCCAAACTTCATCTGCCTGTGCTAAACTCCCAGAGCTCCATAAGTTCCATTGTAAGCATGTCTGAACTCAGATAACCCTGAGCTCCTTCCAAGAAGCCTCACAGAAGCTGAAGTTTTCCAGCTTTGCAGTAGCCAGAGCTATTATTTCATTAGGTGATCACAGGGAATAGCCTTTGCTCCAATTTGCAAGACAGACATTTCCGAGACTCATCCACCCATTAGCATTAGTCACATTGCGCACGAACGTGCAGAGCAAGGTAATGGAATGTGATGGGCAGGACATTTGCCACCCATCCTCCCATCTCTGTTCTAGGTAGAACTCTGGCTTTTGTGTCATGTAAACAGAAGGATATTAAGGAAGAAAAGAACCTTCTGATGATTCTGTTACTCCAACCCTGGGAAGGCAATTTGAAGCAGCATTGTATCCTTCAGCTGCAAAAGAATCTTTCAAGTCCATCAGCTCAATTTAATGTGTTCTTTTCTCTGGGAAGAACAAAATAAGCTTTTCTTGGCAAGATACATGTCACAGTTCAGTATTCACTTCTCCTTTGCAGTTAAGGCATAGAGAGTAAACCACCTTCTAGACATTAAGTACCTTTTGTGAGCCGCCAAAGACAGTAACCTCTGTGTTTCCACACTGAGAGTACATTTTATTAGCCAGATTTACAACTTGGTATTAAATCTTTCTCACTTCTCTCCATTGATTTAGACTCAGTATAAGATTATATGTCAAAGGGAGAGGAAATTTATAATTTACTAAATTGGCTAACCATGCATTCAAATTCTTTTCAACTTACTCTGTAAACCCTCAGCTACTGATGGTTTAGATTGTTCTTTATAAAGCTGCAAGATTGGGTGTTGAGTCTGGGAGTGTAGCTCAGTGATGAAACATATGCTTAGCAAGTGTGAACCCCTGGGTTCAATCCTCAGCACCCACAGTCACCCCCAATAAAACACATGCACACGCACACAGATTTCAAAATTTAATTATTTATTTGAGATACTAGCCTAATCTACACTGCAGGAATACTAGTTCTTGAGGATAACAGATGTAGTACAACATCCAAGCATTACGAGTCAGTCTCTTTTCTGTCTATGCTCTGTAAGTAATCCCTTTGCAGTCATTGGCATTTTCTGGAAGCATTTTGTTCCCTTTTGCTTTGATTCTGGAGTTATCTTGTACCAGTCAGGCAGCTTGTGTAAAGCTAGTGAATTCTCCTGAGCAGTGTATTGATAAAATATGTCCCCAAACAACTAGATCCTTGGCTGGAACATGCTTCAGCATCTCCATAAGTGATGTGGATTCTTTTTACTTGGAGGTCAAATGACTAGTGAGTGAGGGTTGGCTGCAGTCAGCAGTGAGTCATTAGGTTAGGACATACTGCCTAATTATGCCTTTGAGGTTCAAGCCTCAGGAAGGTGCCATATTAGCCCATCCACAGTCAACCTCCCGCACCCACCACAGGGGTAGAGTACAAAGTGAAGTAAAGTTGTAAAACTCCTAAGAAAATCTGTAGATCCCTATGAGATAAATACCATCCTACTGCAAGGTGCTAATAATCATAATAACACTAGTTCTTGGAATTCAGAGAATAGATTTTTGCCACCAGCAAGGTAAACAACCTGGTCAAAACTGTAACTTAAAACAAACAAACAAAAAAGTCCAGTTGTTCAATCCCCAGCAGCCTCACATATACAAAGAAACATACCTATTTTCTAAACTACAGGTCCAAAATTCTAGAGCCATCTGATTCAAATGCTGTTTTCAGTGAAACAATCAATGTGATCATGGTGGTGGAGCCAAGAAGTTATTGTCAATGTATCTGTTATATCAGAAAAACATTCTGGAAAGAGCAATGGACTAGGTGGTTGTCACACTGGCTTGTGTCTTTTCTAGGCTGTACAAGCTGTGCGAACCACCTCCCCCAGCTGGAGAAGAGTGAGGGGACTCCCGAAGAGCCAGCCAGGCTTCCGGAAGCTGCCAGGCACTGCCCAAGACCAAACGTCTGCTGCTTCAGCCTTCTCCACTGAAGATAAAGAAGTCCATATTTAAATAGTTTAAACCCTTCCCCGTGCTTGTAAATAACAAATTTTTGGTCTCTACTTGGATATTTATGCCAGAAATAGAAATTCATTCAGACAATTCAGCCTCACAAATGAACCCTATTAGGGCAAAACTCACTTTTACAATTTATAGGGGGGAAAATGTCTATTTTGCTTCTTTTCACCATCATTAATTATACTGAATTTGTTTTTTAACATCCTCAAATGGACACATGTAATAATGGATAGAATTTCTTGAAGAAGTCTGTCACTGAAGAAGGATGGAAGCCATCATGCAGAAATGTTAAGGACAGCATAGACTGAGTGATACCGATGTCCCATCTCCCACCTGCACCAGACAGAAGTGTCAGTGTGAAAGGCAGGAAGGCATGCTGAGGGATTCTTGGTAGAGAAGAAAGCTGTGAGGTTCTTGACAAGACCTCATTTAATGTTTTCAGATATGTCTGCCCATGGACAGTTCCAGCAAGGAAGTGCTGTCCTTGGTCTCGACGATAGGCATTGGACTAGGCGGTTGTCACCGTGGCTTGTGTGCTGGCTGTTGTACCATCAGTGGTCATGAGTAGAGAATGGCCAAGATTGGGGAGATGAGAGGGAGAGGGGTGAATTAAAAGAAAAGCAAGCCTATTTGAAAACTCAGCCTTGAACTGAGATGAGTAAACTCCTAACTTTATGAAGCTTTCCTATGAGATTTCAGACCCTTAAAAGAATACACCACCCTGAGTATTTTTCTTTCAAAGTATATGTATAAGATACAAAAATAAAGCTCTATTCATTCTAGTTTAGAGGACTTTTAAGAAGGAACCTTAATTTATGGAGCCAAGGTATAGACGATCTTCATTCTAAACTATGCATAATGCTTATTACTTTTAGGTTGATTGATAGAATACTGTTTTCAGCACCATGAATGCATTAACATGTTTAAAGAACATTATTTTTAAAATACTTAAAACATAATTAATGTGATTTTAGGAGTTAGGGTTGTGCACTGCTTAATGACTGGGAATAAATTGTGCTATTGGGTGTTACTGTAGTTGTGCAAGCATCACAGGGTGCACTTACACATTTCAGATGACTGTGATCTCATTAGATGGCATGATCTTATGGAACCATCTTCTACAGGTTGTCCACCATTTACCCAAACATCATTATGCAGCACAGGATGCAAATAGATATAGACTAAGAATATGGAATCCTTGCCATAACTAGAGTTTCAGAAAAACCAGTGCTCAGTTTTACTTTCTAAATCTCACAATGGCCTTCAGACTATCATTAAAAGCCTTCCTTAGTAGCAGTTGTGTGAGTTATAAAACGTATTACAAATGCAAGGAATGTCTATATTCTGCTAGTTATGGTAATAATTGCTATCTGCTACAGAGCGTTTGAGACTTTTGCAGTAAATCCATATGTGCAATGATATATAAGGAAACCAACAACATCAGTTTCCAGGGAAATGTAATGTTTTGGATTCATAAAGATAGGATCTACACTTACATATTTATGTCACATACATCCTTAACTTTCTTATTAACAGCATCCAGTCCTGGGAGCTCTGGTAATTTCTGATTGTCCTGTGCTGAAATTTTGATAACTCAGTGAAGGACTAAAGTAGCACCAATTCCCTGGGTGTGGAGGCATCCTATTGCCCTTACTGTTCTCCATCACCACCCTGGCAGCAATCCTCATGAGCAGCTTGGCTTAGTTGTATCTCATAGGGCACATTATCTGCAATTATAGTATTTATAAATTAATATATTTTAAGGATCTACTCTTTATATAACAGAATGTGCTCAACGTTGTGTTTCAAGTTAAAAATAAGCACACTACCTGTGTGCCCAGCACTTACTAACTGTTTAGAATTTTGGTAGTGTTTATATATTAACATCAGTCACTGTAAGTTTTTATTGTAATAAAATCATATCTAACATGATGTATTGTGTGCCAAGTGACACCCTTGATTGCTTAGCCCACATGTTGCTGTCCCTTCTCCACATATCTCTGTGACAGCAGAGAGAGAAGGCTCCTTTTTATTACTCCCACCTCACGGTCAGGCTAAACCGAAGAGTAGCCCTGGGGCTTGCACAGGTTCACCTGAGGAAAACGGGAAGAGCTAAACTTTGAACCAAGACATCTATCTTCTTTATACATGGTGCTACTTTTCCTTATTAACATAAGAACTACTGTAATATTACCAATTACCTTTTACTACAGTTGAATACAAATCGTATTGAAAACAATGAATGGGAATATGTACTATGCCTTTAAAGTATGGAAATTGTAGGATTTCCTGGATATTTTGCCATTCATAATTGAAGAGGTTTACATCTATATTGCAAGTCTGGAATAGTACATCATATAAAACTTGGCTGTAATTTCAAACAATGGTAACAGTAAAAGCATCTGATAGGTGAATGAGCAGTGATAATGACATTGGACTTTTAACTGATCTTAGGATTTTAAGACGCACTTGCTTAAATGTTGAATTTCCTCTATAGCCAGTGTTTATTGAAATGCTATTCTGAATAAGCCTCCTAACTGCTCTTCGAACTTCTGAATTTAGACAGAGACCCTGTATACCCATAGAGAAATTTTAGATTTTATCATAGGCTCTGAATCACGTGTAATATCATATAAATTTTCTAATATTTTATAATATTACAATTTAATGTTATTAAAGTATGAAGAATGTGAGGACTAGAAATATATCTATTTCCATTATCATTTAGAGAAAAAGACAGAAAGAGAGGAGGAATTTCTGTACTGGTTTTACATAGTTTGGATATGTAATGTTCAATCTCTCCTGCAGAATTTCTCTTGTAAAGCAGCATCCCAATCTGAAGTCTCACGCTGTTTTCTCTCTCTGTAACACATTCTTCTGGTGGTTGAAATTCCCTGTGCATTCACTGGCCACTCTGCTTGCATCAAGAACATTCATTTGAAAGTGAAGATAGGGCTGAGGATATGGCCTCTGGTAAAGCTCTCATTGAGCATGTGTGGAACTCTAGAGTAAGTCACCTTGGCTGTCCTTTAGACCCAGATGGTGGTGCACATCTGTAATCCCAGCACTTGGGACAAGGCTGAGGCAGTAAGATTGCCACAAGTTTAAGTCCAGACTGAGCCATATAACCAAATCTAGGTTTGTCTTAATTACAGTGTGAGTCTCTGTCTAAACAACCCCTCCCTCTGAAACAAAGAGACTAATTTCTTAAGATATTGTAGTACATATGACATTGAAATTGCACTGGTTCTGAACATATTAATTTAAACTTTGAACTTTGGAGTAGTTTAATTCAAAATGAAATGAAATTGACCTTGATAATAACTTTAATACCCAAGAAAATCAATGAAAAATAAATTCCAGGGGGAAATACTAGCTGCTTCAAGCAGGTAAACAAATTCTTGTCTGCTGTCATATACATTTTACAGGCCAGATTAATAATTATTGATTTGGAGGCATTAACTTACCCGATCTATTTAAAAAAATACATTTCTATTTAAAATACTATTCTTGCAAAGCTTCAAGTGGCTTTCTTACTGTGTGGTCTGATTTAATACTGCTTAGTGGACATATTTTTATTAACTTGTATTTTTACAAAATCATAATATTAAAAATTCAAATGAGTAATGTTCCTTTAAGGCATTTGTACTTTTTGTTTACTTTAAAAGTAATTTCAGACAGTTCACACTAGTGGTATTAAAATTAAACTTTAGTATCTCACTGAATCGCTTCTGAATTTTGGGAAACGTTTAATTTTTAAAATCTTGTTTTTATGTGAATTATTTTGCTAAACTCTAGTTTAATAACTCTTCTATATTGAGTAATTCATTAACATACATATTTATATGTATATATATATACATATTTTAGCCAATTTGCTGAAATAACTGGCAGTTTTCTCTGTAAGTACTAGGACAAAATATTTTGAAGTAGTTTTGGATGACCTGAGTTTTAATTAAGGAAAATATTCCATACTTTTTAAATGTTTGGAGTTCTTTTAAGTGTTTGGAGTTTTGGTGATGAATCCCAGGAAATCTTTACTCTGACAGACAGGTGAGAGAAACATGAGACATCTGTACCAAGAACTGCCCCAGAATATTGCTTTTACAGATATCGCCTCCATCCTCCCAAGTCCACACTCATCACAGTGGCTCGTCTTTGGTTTAGAAAAATTGTGTTACTTTAATGATGTGCTGTTCATAGTGACATTACGGTCCATGTTGTCAAGCATAGACTGACATTCATGGAAGACTATTAAAGTATACTCTTTGCATCCTTAGCACTCGTTACTGTTACCTAGATGGAAAACCTGCTTCACTCAGGACGGTTTGCTTCTCTCACTGGGATAGACTCCTGAAGTCTACTAAGTGTACTAAATTATATATAGATGCACATATGCATAAGTTCTTATGTATTTACTAGTTTTTTATGACGATATATTATAAAAATTAGATTCTGATGTCTCATTTATATGAAAATTTGAAAAGTAGTGTTTATCAATGTATTGAACGTCTATACTCTAGACATCAGAAATGCCTATGTAGTAGGTGTACCTGGTAGGATTTCTTTTGATCACTTTTGATGATAGATTGCTATTTTTGTGATTCATCTTTCCATTACTATAACAAAACATTTGAGATAATTAACTTCTAAAGAGAAAAAGTTCATTCTGACTCATAATTTCAGAAATTTTAGTCCACAATCCACCTCGCCCTGTGGCTTTGGGTCTGTACTGAGGTAGCAGTTCCTTGTTGAAGTGAGCAGCAGAACAAAACTGCTCAATTCTTTGGCAGAAAATAAAGATAAGAAGAGACCTGGGCCCCACAATCTCTTTCGAAGGCAGGCTTTCAAAGATCTAAGTGCATCCCACTGGTTTCTACCTCCAAAGTGTTTCACCACCTCCTAGTGGCACTACCTTGGGAACTGAGCCCTTAATATGTGGACCTTTGGGGGAATATTCAGAATCCAAACTAAATCACAACAATATTTAATTTGAAATCTATATACTTGGCTTTTCTGTCAAGAAATAGCTAATTTAAAACAAAATTGCTGATTGTTCAAATGATAGCTCTACTGGAAATAAAAAGCACCAAGCAATCAATTTTAGGTGCAAATAATAAGTATTACCCATTCATATATTCATTCAAAAAAAGTTTCTGAAGATTCATTTCATATAGTAAAGCTCAGCCAGTGAGTCTGGTGTATTGGGTGTGTTTAATTAAACTTTCTTCACAATGTTCCCATGTGCTATTATTTGTGTCCTTAAAATTATACTATTCATAACACAAATCTATTCTAATAATATGTATCATATACAATGCCAAGGTTGTCGAAATGCTTAGAAAACATTTGAATTTGAATATCTAATGCCTAAAGCAAATTTATTAGATTCAGATGAATATATATTTTTGTAACTGCCAAGTAAATGAATAAACCATAGCTTTTGCTTTAAAGTATTTTTGTAAGTGCTCATTTACACAGTTCTCATGTTTAAATAGTAAAATATTGGGTTGGTTATAAATAGTAATTATTTTGAATTTCTATATTTAACATCATGTAACATCCAAAATTTAATGATAAATTTCATTCAAATGTATTATTAGCCCCTTTTCCTTTGTAAAATACTCATGTAACATAATTTCAACAGTTCCATATTTTGTGTATGATTAAAATGATCAAAGTTCATCATGTATTTTATATCATTTATTTTTATCCATATAAAAATTGGGATGGTAACATTGTATGATAAATGTCAATAATAATAAAGCAAAATATAATATGAGTAGTTCATCTTTTTTCCACTTAAGTTTAACTAAGTCCTGCTATATGCTTACATGCTTGAAAACAAAACATCGTGAAACAGAAATTTTCACCCTCTAATAGTTCACAGGCAGAGCGGAATAAACTTGATGCATACATACAACACAGATCTACCTACAGAGATAGAAAGATGGTAACTACTGGGGAGGGGCCAAAAAAGAAGGTTAATATGGCCACCATGTGGGGAAAACTCTGTGAGAAATAAGGTTTGTCCTGTCTCTGAATTGACCAGTCAGTTTCTCAGAGTTTCAGTTGTTAATATGCATGAACTATGGCCTTCCTACGTGCTCTGGATGCTTGAAATGCATGTGACTCTCAAAATCATTTAAAGTGATTTATAAAGAGTACAAGCCAAGAATGTACCCACCAACACACACACACACACACACACACACACACACACACACACACTATCTCGGAATGAAAGTGAAGCGATGAGATGTGTGCTCCAATAAACTTTAAGGACTTTAGATTCAATCAACATCAGCTTACAGCAGATGGGCAGATTACTTGTTCACTGTTGAGCTAAGATGGGTATTAAGTAACTAAAACCACAAGTGATTATTGATCTTATATACAGATTTGCATTGACATTAAAAAATAGAAACTTGATATGAGAAGGTGGGTTAGGGAGCGGTCACCTTGAAGGTGATGAAGGCTAGCAACAGAGAAAGCCTTAACAACAACAGATTGCCTGCTTTGTGATGGAGACACCAAATATGTTAGCAGGATGGTGAACAGGTGAGTGGACAGAGGATACAGATTTCGTGGATGTGATTAGAAGAAGGTACGGATAGAAACAGGTTGGCTTTGGGCAGTGTGAGTCTGACAGCAATGTTAAAAATTCAGAACAACAGGCATTGTGAGCTAAGGAATTAAGATAAACAGATGGGAGTTGATGATTATGAAGACAAATTTTGAATTTCAGGTGACCGGTTTGAAGAATGTGCATGAATGTTGATAGCTCAGAAATGTCAAAATCAAAATAATTAGAGGAAACAAGTCAGTAACTGGATTTTACTGTTTGGAGATTCCTGTTGTACAGCAAGATGGCAAATTTAATATATTTTTAAGAACGAGACAATAGAAGCAACAAGAATAAGCTATTTTATAACAAGATTCCAGACATCTATGTTCCAGAGATGCTATCAACATGCTCTTCTCTCTCTCCTCTGCCCTCTCCTCCCTCCTTCTAGCTCTCTCTTCTCCCTTCTCTTCTCTCCCTTCTTTTCTCTCTTGTCCCCTCTTCATTTCCTCCTATCCCTCTTCTCTTTTTCTTCCCTTTCCTCTCTCTCTTCTCTCTCTCTCTCCTTCTTACACACACACACACACACACACACACACACACGGGCACACATATGTGCACATGCACACAGAATGAATATTTTGTGGTAATAGCAAATTAAGAAACAAAATTGCCAGGAGTGGTGGTTCATGCCTATGTCAGTGCTCAGGAGGCAGAGGCAGGAGGGTAGCATGGTCAAGGTCAGCCTGGGATACATAGTGAGACACTGTCTTGAAAATATTAAAATAAATTAAAAAGAAACCAAAAGAATCACAAAGTTAAACATATTTACTTGAAGAAGAAAAAAAAGGAAAAGAAATGAAAGGCAGAATTAAGCAGGTTACTTATAACACTTCCCCAACATTCTAATGCACTAACAGCAGTTGCGATGTTTGAAGAGAAATTCGCATGAGGTATTTCCCAAACTCTTAGAAGATAAGACAATGTTTCATGGAAGATCTGCTCATATTTCCTTGGAATATAAATATTCACTAAAACACGATCTGGGGAAAATGTTCTAGAAACTTTGTACATTGAAAGAAAGCTAGTAAATATATTAACAGGAAATGGTGGCCTGTACAAGATGAAGATTTCAGTCGGACCCAAAGAAACAACTGTTTGAAGAAATGTTCAGTACTCTGAATTAAAAGTGATCCATGATCTTATTTGCTTACCCATTATCTTTGTTCAGGAAATTATGACCGAGAAGAGTTTATCCACAGAGAAATGCAAATGTCTCCTCCCCTTTGTAATCACTCCAGCCTCCTAGTATAATGAGATGTAGGATTAGAGGCGCTTTAATGTATAAAAACTTGGATCCAGTTTGTCAAGATTTCCAGACTCAATTTGCTATGCTTGATGCCCATGACCAGGGTGTCATGAGTTAGATGACTTGAAGGTAATCAACCAAGTTTATTCCTTCACAAAAACTATTAGACATATGATCAGTGTGGGGTTCTCCAGTTCGACATTGGTTGGTCATTTGAAGACTGTTTAATGCAGTGACATAAAGATCTCATTGATTTCTTAAAGTCAGGACCTGATATGAGAATATAAACCCTATCTCTGGAAAGGCGTTTACATGTCTCACCTGAAGTCATCAAGACTTTAATAGTAATTTCCTGATCTAAACATAGACCCCTTTCAGGCTTAATGCAAGCAAATATCGGGGGTGTGTGGGGGTGGGGGGATGTGATGTCCTTGACTCACCATGCTGCTCTCATTTAGGAGAAGCCTGCGAACTCCTTGCCTGAAAAGTGATAAAATATGTTATTTGGGAGCAGTGTGCTCTGAGAAAAGGCAGTGATCACTACATGATATAATGGAGTTTTCTGTTTAAGACACTTTAATTCTGAGGGATGGAGACAATGAGGGTATAAGTAACGGCCATAGGATGACTAAAGGCTGCAGGGCTGAGTGCCAGGAAATGCCAGTTCTGCTAAGAACTGTTGCCCCAACATGTCCCTTCACTATTGAAAATGTCCACCCAGAGGTTACCTGGCTTTGCCAAAAGGAAGATGATGAGACATGTTACTTTGCAAACTTGGAAAAACTTACATGAACTGTACTGAGACACTAATTAAAAGCTTAGTTTGGGTAAGCATTCCCTCACCCTTTTATTGAGATGAGATTCACAACATAAAATGAACCATTTTAAAATGTGCAATTCAATGGTAATTCATATACTCACAGTGTTGCACAAGCTGAGGAGTGCATGATCAGCGTGACCATCCTTAAGATACACCCTCGGAGGGGAGGGGCGATTTCCAGGTGCCTTTATAAGCTCTGTAACACCTACAATAAATGAGTCCTTGCTTGACTAGGCTCCCCATTGCACCTGAGTGTTCCCGGTACTGGGGCGCATGGGCTGGCTAACGGCATGCTTACTCATCCCCAAACATCACTGCCCGGGGATTGCTGGTTCGAACCCTCGACACTTCCCTAAAATTCTCATCACCCTGAAATGTTTTTTTAAAGTAAAACTTATTTGGAGACAATTATTAATTTACACTCTTAACAAAGATACAAAAATAATTCTAACGATTCTTTTCATCAAATGGAAATGATGAGACAATGAAATACCCACTGATACAAAACTGGTCCTCTAACACATCTTATACAAAAATCAGCTTGAAATGGATTTTGGAGTTAATATGAAAAACATAAACATACCATTATAAAACTTTCAGAAAAAAAATGTAAAAGAAACTCAAGATCTTTGGCCAGATAGAGATTTTAGACTGACACTAAAATTGTGATTCATAGAAGAAAAAGTTGGTAAATAGGTTCTTACCCAAATTTAAAGCCTTTTCTGTTTTAAAGCCTGTGTGAAGAAAATGGAAAAGCGAGTTACAAACTGAGAGGAAGTAGCAACAAGCTAGTTATCTCATGAATTATTAAGGCCTTACAACATGTAAAGAATCTGAAAACAGTTGCAGAAGGTTCCATACTGTTACCCTTCAAATGGAAAAATTCTAGAGATGGAGAACAGATTATGGATCAGACAAGAGAAGTGGGTGTGGCTACGTTAGAGCAACAAGAGCTTCCTTGTAGGGTGGGGAATGCTCTGTCCCTTCCCAGTGTGCCTTGGCTTGGTGGTAACTGTGAAAATGTGTCATACTTTTGCAAGATGTCACCTTTTAGAGAAGGTAAAAATAAGCATGATTCTATCAGTTACTTTTCTGTTGCTGTGATAAAACACCATGACCAAGGCAACTTATAGTAGAAAGAGATTGTTTGGCTTGTGGTTCTAGAGAGATAAGAGTCGATCTCGGTGGGGAGGCATCGCAGGAGGCAGTTGAGCAGAAGGCTAAGCACTCATATCATCAGTCACACACGGGAAGCACAGAGCAAAACTGAAAGTGGGTCAAGGCTAAAGCCCAGTGATGTGCTTGCTCCAGCAGGACCACACCTCCCAGCCCTCCCCAAACGGAGCCACTTACTAGAGACAAAGTGTTCAAATACTTGGAGTCTATAGAGAAAGAGAGTCTCATTCAAACCACCATAGTGAGCTTCTCTTATTTCCTACAACTGTGTGTGAATCTACAACTATCTCAATAAAATTTCAATTAAAAACATACAATGTGGGGCTGGAGGTCTAGTTCAGTAGGAGAACACCAAAGAGTGAGCACATAAAGGACTTTAAAAAATCTAAAAATAATTTAAAAAACAGATTTATTATAAGGAAGTATCTCCCTGAAGATAAATATTAAGGAAAACTAGAGGGTAATAAACACTGTGATTGCTTTTTAAATTCTTTCTGCTTACTAACATTCGAGTGCTCTGAGAGTCGATTGCTCAAATTGAATACCCACTATGTGAAAGGCAAGGAAGGGGTTGGTATTTGCTACTATGCTGGGTCCCGTCTCAGGGAACACATACTTTAACACAGTAGTCATCTCGTCAGTACATAGCCTAATTAAGAACCCCAATCAGAATTTAATAGCTCTGCAACTATAGACAGGTTCATTCTTATAGCCTCTGATTCACTGAGCTGTAGAATTACACTAATAAGCCGTTTACTTTATGGCGCTATAACATCCATTAAGTAATATAGACAAAAATTGAGCATGAAGCCTGGCAGCTAGGTGAGCCATATAATGTTCAGAGGAATAAAAAACTAAATGCTATTGTCAGGTTGAAATAGGTTAGAAGTAGAAGAAAGATCTACTCTCCAGAGATTTTCCTCAGACGCACAATTTATTTAAGGAATCGAGAGACCAAGAAATATTAGCTGGAGTTTGAAAATGTAAGCTGCTGTGGTAGGGAGCTGTAGGATATTATGGAAGCAAGGTGAACCTCTGCAAATTTCAGGCAGAGAGCAAATGAAATGATCAAAATGGCGTATTTGCTTCAATCCAGTTAAACAAGAAACCAAACTACGCTTCTTGGAGTGGGATTCCCAGGCCAAGTTCAACCAAATCCCTTGATGAATTGCCCTTGAGGATTTCATTTGATAAGTTTTCTGGGGGCTAGAGAGATGGCTCAGCAGTTAAGAGCACTGGCTGCTCTCAGAGAGGACCCAGGTTCGGATGCTAGCACCCATATGGTTCTAGGGGACCTGAGGCTCTCTTCGGACCTCTACCTCCATTGCATGGCATGGGTGCAGTTACATAGAGTCAGGCAATACACATACAGGTAAAATAAAAATAATATATAAAATATTAAAAAATAAGTTTTCCAGGTTGTTTTCTCTTTGGTTGGTTGATTGATTGGTTGGCCTTTTTGTTTGTCTGGTTTTTTGATTTTTTGGTTTTTCATACTTATGTTTATGAATTGCTTATCTAAAACAAAAGTACTAGAATCCTTGATAAGAGAGTATCTGAGAGGACAAGGATGAGCAGATGTTCTGACAAAGATTTATGAGATAAATTAACAAGATCTATCCATTTATAGGGTGTGGAAAAGTGAATTATAGCAAAGAGTCAGGATGTTGCCAAAGTGCTTAGCCTAGACAATTGGTCCCATAATAAGAGGAGGCAGGATTAATTATAAAGAAAACACATGTCTGTTGCTGCATGGTGAATTTGAAGACATCCAGATGGAGGTAGGCAACAGGGCTAAGGAAAAGCCCTGTAGATTTTCAGTGAAAATAAGAACTGAAGAAGTAGGAAGTAGAGGTGAATAATTAAAGCAACTCAGAGGGCACCTGAAGTTAGAACACAGGAGGGCTGAGGATAATACCCTGAGGCACTACAATTTAAACAAAAGAGTCTGTTAAAATACAGGACAAGTATTCGAAGTGCTTGGGAAGAGAGCCAACTAATTGTCTGGACTTGAACGTTGGGAAACTAGAGTTCAAAAGGAGGAATTATCAAGTCATTAACTAGATTGTTATCTAGATTCAGAAGGGAAAATGGCATTTAGACTTTGAAGTACTTTTTTTTGCATTTTTATTTCATTTTGGTTGTAAATTTTTGCCAGCTTGTTTGAAATGCAAGAACATTCTCTTTCACTTTTTACTGTGTGTCTTCACTATACACTGTACCCTGCGTCATAAGGATATTTTCATGCAAGTCTAGTTACACATTGAGAAAACTCCCCCATACTCCTCTTCTGCTACTTTTTTCACACCTCATAATTTGCTAGTCCTATTAGCATCCTTTGTTTCCCTAAACAGTTTCTCTCCTACTTTCATATTATATATGTGCATATGTACGTACATATGTATGATTTTTGTATTAACATAAAATCTAAGAATCATCTATGAGAAAACACATGATATTTGTTTTCCTTAGACTGGTGTAATTCACTTAGTATGTTTTTATCCAGTTGCATCTATTTTCTTGCAGACGACTTGACTTCATTCTTCTTTATGGCTAAAAATTTCTTTCATGTATATATACTGTGTTTCTTTATTCATTCCACTGTTGTTATGTCACTGAAGTTAGTTCTATAATTTTGTTATTGCAAATAGTGCACCAATAAATACTGATGTGCATGTACCTCTGGGAACTGATGTGCATGTACCTCTGGGATATATTGATTTAGAGTCCCTCCCTCAGGTAAGTATTCAGGAGTAGTGTAGTTGGGTTATATAGTAGATCTGTAGTTAGTTTTTTTTTTTTTGAGGAACCTCCATGTTGATTTCCATAGTGGACACACTAGTTTCCATTCAACCAGCAGTGCATAAAGATTTCCTTTTGTCTCAGACACATTGATATTTGCTGTTATTAGTTTCTTAATAATTGTCTTATGAGAGGGGTGAGATTGAATCTCAGTGTAGTTTTTAGTAGGCATTTTCAAGAAGGCCAGTAACGAAGTATTTTTTAAAGTGAATGAGATTATGGACTATTGCGTTTCATCTTTTTGTTTGTTGGCTGTTTTTTTGGGGGGTGGGGGGTTGTTGTTGTTGTTTGATACAGGGTCTCCCTGTAGCCCCAGCTGGCCTGGAACTCCCTATGTAGATGAGACTGGCCTCAATCTCATAGAGATCTGCCTGCCTCTGCCTCCTGAGTGCTTTGATTAAAGGCCTGTGCCACCATGCCTGGCTTGTGGTTCATCTGTTGAGAACTGCCTATTCTTTGTTGTTTAGACTATTTAATTCCTTATTAATTTTTTGAGTTATTGATATATTCTAGAAATTAATCTGATGTGAGATATATAACTAGCACATATTTTCTTCCATTCTGGAAGCTTCTCTTCACTTTGCTTTACTCTGTAGAACCTTTTCAATTTTATGCAGCCCTATTGGTCAATTGTTGGTATTATTTCCTGAGTGACTGGAGTCTTATTTAAAAAGCTTTTGTTTATGCTTACATCTACAATTGTTTTTCTTAGATTTTCTTGTAACAGTTTCAGCACTGAAGGTTTATATTAAGGTCTTTGTTCCACTTGGACTTGATAAAAGGAGTCAGTGAAATAGAGTTAGTTCTTTGAAAAGATAGGCAATATCAACAAAACCTTAGTCAAACTAACCAAAAGAATGAGAAAGGAGAAGAAAAGGGGTCATTGACAACAGACACTAATTAAATTCAAGGAAGTATTAGAATATGCCTTAAAAACGTATATTTCACTAAATGGGAAAATCTTAAAAAAAAAGAATTTTTATAACAAAATTGAACCAAGATGAGACAAATAATTTAAACAGATCTGTAACAAACAAGATCATAGAACTAAAAAAAAATCTCTTCCATCTAAAAAAGTCTAGGTTCACATGGATTCCCTACTGAATTCTATCATAAATTAAAGAACCAATGCTTCATGAACCATTTCATAAAATAGGAAAGGAAATAGTGCTACCAAATTCTCTTTACAAAACTCTATCACTCTGATACCTAAACTAGACAGAGACAAGAAAAAGATAAAAGTTAATTAAAGATCAGTCTTCCTGATGAACATACATGCAAACATTCTCAATAAAATTGTTGCAAATGAAATTTAAGAACATGTCAAAGTGATCATTCACCATGATCAAGTTGGCTTCATTCCAGAGAGGGGGAGAGGCCACCAGCAAATAGCCTGGTGGTAGGTAGAACACTTGTCTAGCAAGCACAAGGGACTAGGTTCAATGCCCAGTACTGCAAAAAAAAAAAAAAAAAAAAAAAAAAAAAAACACTGAAGACCCAGGTTCAAATCATAACGCCCACATGGAAGCTAACAACTGCCCATAAAAAAATCAGAGATGGTTCAACATATGCAAATTAATGAATAAAATGCCTCATATAAAGGAACTCAAGGACAGAAGTCACATGATCATCTCAACAGATGAAGAAAAGGCTTTTGTCAAAATGTAACATCCCTTCATAATAAAAGCCTTAAAGAAACTAAAAACAGAAGAAACAGCTCAATATAATCAAGACAATGTATGGCAAAACTATAGTTAGCATCATATTGAATAGAAAAGTCATAAAGCATTTCCACTAAAATTAGGAAGAAGAAAAGGGAATCCACATTCTCCATTCTTATTCAATACAGTGATTGATGATTTTGTTACAGCAATAAGAACAGAGAGGGAAATAAAAGTGATACAAATAGGAAAGGGAGAAATAAATAAAATACCCTGGGACAAACCTAACCAAGGGAGTGAAAGACTTCCACAGTGAAAACTAAAAGGACTTGAAAAAAGGAATGAAAGCAAATGCTAGAAGATGGAAAGAGTTCCTATGTTCATGGACTGAAAGAACTGATCATCTTACCCCAAATAATCTACATATCTAATGCAATCTTTATTAGATTTCCACTGTCATTCTTCTGATTTTAAGTTGTACTACAGAGCCATAGTTAACACAAAGACAAAAAGATCACAGTTGTCTCACTAAGCCCCGCCAACCCCCTTCTTGGGAAACCTGGGCCCTGCATACCCACTAAAGCCCCAGGGCTGACAAAGTGACATAAGACATTCTATTTGGATTTTGCATAGTTTATTTGACATTTCGGAGGGGATGACTTACAAAGACATGGATTTTTCCAGGATTTTCTTTTTCCATATTTGAAATGCAGGTACCACCTGCCTCCCACCCGCAGTCTTCCTCGTTCTCCTTTCAATGGCACTCAATATGACGGCTGCTCCACCCCTCTTTTACAAGGTGCTCTGGGTTGCCCACACTTGCCCCAGATCAACTCCAGCTTTTCAGAAGAATGTCCCGGTTATAACAGTAATAGCACAAAACAATGGTAATCAATGGAATAGAATAAATTTTGATACCTTTTATACATCTGTACAAAGAATTTTTGTTTCAAAAATTTCACAGCAGTTTACAGTCCCACTAGTGTATTTGCTTACTGTCCAGCATCTTTGTCAACAGTGAATGCTATATACATGAGTCCAATTCTTGCAATACAGGTGACAGACAGAAACCAAAGTCTTACTGGCTTTAAGAACCAAACAAGAGGTTTTAAAATGGTGTACCAGAGTTGTATATTGCTGTATCTCCTGGACAAATGTTGCCTCATGTGTAAAATGTGTAAAAGGAATTTCTCATCTCCTCACTTTGATTCCCTCCACTTAGTTTCTTACCTATCTCTCCATCAATAATAAAAAATTGGCTAGTTTTATTTCTAAACTTACAACACACACCAATTTTAATAGTGGATAACATAACCATAAATTTCCCTAAAATTTCCTGAAGTGCTTGTTAGTAGACTAGACTGGATCACATGATTTTGTCTAAAGCAAATTAGACCAAGTTGAATTGCATTGGTTGGCTCTGGGCTACATTGTCCATTTTTTATTAGGTGTGGAACTGTCAGAGATTAGCCAAAAGAAAATCAAGGCTGTTTTACCAGAAACAGGACTGGATTTGGGGCATTCATAAACAACAGATGGCTGGAAGAGCAGCACTGGTGTGTTCTGGTGCCAGTCTTAATCACTCTCTTTATGTTGGACTGACGTGCCAATCAGTCATGTGAAATTAACTGTAAAGACTATGAACATCCTGATCTTTCAGCAATGTAACAGTTATCTTTAAACAGAATCTGATAGAAAAGCCAGGCTGCAGTAGATTATAAAGCAAGCAGAGAAGAGGAAGGCAAAACAGCTTTTACTATAAAGTTGTTAGATAAAGAAGAGTGCTGAAAATGTAGCGTGAGTAGCAGGCAGTGTAAAAGTCCTTGTTTCCTTTTAGCTCATAAATAGGGACCACTTAAGATGTACTTCTCTGATGAGAATGAAAATACCTATTTTCCACATAACTATTAGACAAAATCATTTTCATGATAAGGATACATAAATATTCATAGTTTGAATTTCTTTTTCTCCCTTTGCCCTTGGCCCATAGAGACCCACAATTCAACTGCAGATTTTCAATGTGATGTTAACCTTGGTAGGGATCATGCTTTGTGGGAAAATGGGTTTAAAAGTCCCAGTGCATATTGGACAGATTGATGAGCCAAACATGAGCCTTTTATTTCACGTCAGGCATTTGCCAAGAATTGAAAAACAGTTTAAATGATGAAGGTTTTCATATTTAAATGCCATATACTATGATCCATATGCAGATAGTGCACTTTGTGTATTCATACAATGTGTGTTGTTCAAGGGGAACTCCCCCCCCAACCTCCAATTTCTCCTCCATCCTCCAGGCTACTTTTTATTCATAACTTTATGTGTTCTTCTTTTCCCCACGCAGCCCACTCATCACTGAAAGTGTGTGTGTGTGTGTGTGTGTGTGTGTGTGTGTGTGTGTGTGCGCAGAGCCATCTATTACAGTGGGTGTAGGGGCCACATCCTTGAAGAAAATCTCTCTCTCTCTCTCTCTCTCTCTCTCTCTCTCTCTCTCTCTCTCTCCCCTCTCTCTCTCTCTTTTTCTCTCCTCTCAGACAAAAGCAATCAACTGCCAATAACTCCTCATCTAGAAGTGGAACTTCGTGGCCACACTTTCTCCTTCCAGGCTGGGATTTTGTCCTGTTTGCTCTTGCACAGGTCTTGTATATGCTGTCACAATCACTGTGAGTTTATTTGTTCAACTTCCCCAATGTGGCTCGTTATTTTTGTTGTAGTCATCTATTTCCACTCTGGCTCTTACAATATTTTTGCCCTCTCTTCTGTCTGGAGAAGGGGGTGTGATGTAGACACCCTATTTAGGGCTTAGCACTCTATAGTCTCTTATTCCCGGCATGTTGACCAGTTGTGGGTCTCTATGTTAATTGCCATCCATGGCTGAAGGAAGCTTCTCTGATGAAAATTGAGAGATACACTAATTTATGGGTATAATGATAAATCATTAAGAGTTGGACTAACAATATGTTAATTTAGTAGAGTTATCATAGTAGAATCTTTCTCTAGAATCTATAACCTCTAGCCACAGATTCTTGGCCTCATTGATGGTGCCAGGCACAATACTCCATCTTGTGGAGTGGATCCTAAATCCATCAGAAAAGTGACTAGTAACTCTCACAGCATTGGTAGTACTATTGTACCAATGGCCATATCCTGCCAGACAAGCCACTGGTGTAACTCACAGGGTTCACAGTTGGGTAACATGATGATTACTTTTCTCTTCCATTAGCATGCACAGCACCTTCAGAACTATAAAAGCTAGCCAGTAGGATTGAAGCCTCTAGGTCAGCACCACCTTATTTTCTCCATGATCCATGATTCAAATACATACTGTCTTCAGTAACAGAATTTCACCATCAAGTTCTTGAGGATAACAAAGAGAAATAGCAATAGCCTGTAATGTTTGGAGGTCTATGGCACCCCATTTCCCAAAACTCCAGAAAAGGTAGCTCATTCCTGGTACTGGACATTTTGATAGTTTACGATATCTAAGAGGGGCATTATCCACTGTTATGGAGTTACTCCATTTAAACTCTTCATATATATATATTTATAAAAAATAGTTTATTATTTTTATTTAATGTCTATGAGTGTATTACCTGCATGCATGTAAGTGCACCCACCCACATTGTGCACTTCCCACAAGGTCAGAAGACTGTGCTAGCCACCATGTGGGTGCTGGGAATTGAATCCTGGTCCTCTGCAAGAGCAGTCAGTGCTCTTAAACACTGAGCCATCTCTCAAGCCTTGTATGTATATATTTTAGGAAACTTCATCAATAGAAGCTTTAAAAATGAGTTTCTCAAAGGTCTTTAGTGTTAGTTATTCTCCTCTGCAGCCCCTGCTCTATGCTGCTCTTCTTTCTGCCCTTCCAGCCAATCCTCCTGCTCCATTATTCTTTATTCCCCCCTTCACACCACCTGCATTCCAGCTCCCCTGCCTTGAAATATCCCATGGCTCCTTACCAGTTTCCTGGCCTCCATGAGTACTCCAATGCAAAAACACATATCCAAAGATTCAGGGCTAGTATCCACACATAAGATAGAAGGTGAGAAATTTGTCTTTATGGGTCTGTTGAGTGGAAGGAACTCAATGATTATTTCCAGTTCCATCCAGTTAACTTGAAAATTTCGTAATTTCATTTTTCTTAATAGTTGAATAACATTCCATTGTGTAACTATCCCATATTTTCACTATCCATTCATCAGTAGTTGGACATCTAGTCTGTTCCCATTTCCTGACTACTGTGAATAGAGCAGCAGTGAACATGGATTTTCATAGTAGGATACAGAGTTTGGGGGATAATGTCCAAGAGTAGCATAGCTAGATCATATGGTAGATCCATTTCTAGCTTTTTGAGGATCCTCAGACTGATTTACATAGTGGCTGTACCAGTTTACCCTCTCACTATCAATGTAAGTGTTCCCATTTTCCTACATCCACACAGCATTTGTTGACATTTTTTAAATTTTATTATTTTTATTTCAAATGTATGTGTGTATTGCCTGCATGTAGGTGAGTGCAGAGGTCAGAAGAGGCTGTCTGATCCCCTGGGACTGGAGTTATAGACAGTTGTCAGCTGCCATGTGGGTTCTGGGATTTGAACCCGGGTCTTCTGCAAGAACAATCAGTGTTCTTAACCGCTGAGCCATCTCTCCAGTCCTATGTTGACATTTTTTATTGTAGACATTCTAACTGAGTTAAGATGAAATCCCAAGGTAATTTTTGTTTGTATTTCCCTGGTGTAAGGATGTTGAATATTAAAAAAAAAAATCCTTAGCCATTTAATGTTCTTCATTTGAGAAGTCTTTGTTTACTTCCATACCTCAATTTTTAACTGGGTTATTTGTTTTCTTGGTGTTTAGGTGTTTGCTTTTTTTAAAATTTGTGTGTGTGTGTGTGTGTGTGTGTGTGTGTTTGTGTGTGTGTGTATGCGTGCACACACGAGCACATTTAGTTCTTTGTATGTTTTCGATGCAAACCCTCTGTCACTATAGCTGGGTTGCTAGTCCCATTCTGTAGTTGCTTCTTCACTTGAATATGATGGTGTTCTTTGCTGTACAGAAGCTTTTTACTTTCATTATGTCTCATTTTTTCAGTTATTGGTCTTAGTAACTCCTACTGGTGTCCTGTTCAGAAAGTCTTCTCCTGTGAATAGAAGTTGAAGTGTATTCTCTACTTTCTCCTCTATCAGATTAAGGGTATTGGGTCTGATATGATTCAATTGGTCCTTGATTCATGTGGAGTTGTTTTTGCAGGGTGATAAACAGGGATCTAGTTCATTCTTCTATATGTAGCTCTCCAGTTTGACCAGAACCATTTCTTGAAGATATTGTCTTTTCACCATTTCCTGAAGATGCTGTCTTTTCTCCAGTGTATATTTTTGAAATTTATGTCAAAAATCATGTGGCTGTAATACCATACACTTACATCTGGGTCATCAATTCTATTCCATTGATTGGTGTATCTATTTTAATACCAGTACCATGCTGTTTTTGTCTCAATAGCTCTGTAGTGCAACTTGAATTCAGGAATGATTATTGTGCTGGAGAGCTTCAGTTGTCAACTTGACACACCTGCGTAGAGGAAGTCTCAATTGGGGAACTACCTCTATTGAACTGGCCTGTGGCCATGTCTGTGGGACATTTTCTTGATTGTTGAGTGATGTGGGAGGGTCCAGCCCACTGTGGGTGGTTCCACCCCTGGGCAAGTGGTCCTGTATTGTATAAGAAAGTAAGTTGACTGAACACTGACCAGGGGAACGAGCCAGTAAGCAGTGTTCCTCCACGGCATGTGCATCAGCTCCTGTCTCCAAGTTCCTGCCCTGAGTTCCTACCTTAAGCTCCGTCAGTGATGAACTGTAATTCAGGAGAGGTAAGCCATATTAACCCTTTCCTCCCCAAATTGATATTGGTCAAAGTGTTTTGTCACAGCAATTGAAAGCAAACTAGATCACTTCTTGTGTGATACGATTTCTGGGAAGAAGTGAACAAATATCTACTTACCCAAAGGATACCACCAAAGTTCAGCTTGGTGAACCAATAAGTATTTTGCGGGTTACTTATAGGATTATGGGTGAGGGGTTACTAACAGGAACAGAAACGACTTAAAGAGAGCTGCATCACCAAACCCTACACAACTATGGATAACAGCTCACGACAGCTGGCAACCTGAAGCACACTGCATACTTACAGGTAGTTTGACAGGTTGAAAAGTGTGTCTCCTCCAGACTACTCAGTTAGTGTGAGCTTCTTCTAGCAGCTCTGCTTGTCTAAGAGTGTCTTTCAGCAGTCCTTAGAGCTTATTCATGCTTGGGGATGGAGGGGCCTAGTGAATCTAATCACTCGCAGAGACTTCCTAAAGCCATTGAGTTATTTACCTCCTGAGTAGAGTAAACCTCCCTACAGGCTGGAGTGTTTCACACTTCCTGAGAAAATCCCATTTTTTTAACTTCTCCTTAGAACATTCTGTTATTTTACCTCCCTTTCAACACCCTATGTCTTACTGATCTTCCCTCCAAGCCAGAATGTCTTATCTCAAATGAAAAGCACTGTACCACAGTGGTGATACTGCCAGCAGCGTTTTTATTGTTCAGGATAGATTGCCTACCTGGAGTCTTTTGTATGTCCACGTGAAATTTAAGCTTGTTTTTCAATTTCAGTGAAGAATTGCATTAAAATTTTAAAGGGGATTATGTTGACCCTATGTTGCCAACTGCCTTTGGCAAGATGCCCATTTTCACAATATTAATCTACCAATCCATGAACATGGGAGGTCTTTCCATCTTCTGGTATCTTTAATTTCTTTCTTCAGGGTCTTAGAGTTTTCACTATAGACGTTTTTCACTTTCTTGATTAGATTTATTACCTTTAAAAACTAAGCAGAGTGAAGGTTTTGGACACACTTTAGAATTTAGATTTAAACACTAATAGAAGGTCTGCTCCTGAACTTCTTTCTGATCATTCCTTCTGGGTTAAGTTAAAAATTCTGAGTAAGATAAACTAGATGATTGTTATCTGGGTAGCAATTACTGTATAAGTTTATAAATTAAATATGGCTTTGAACTTCAACTTTAAAACCAAGATACCAGGGGCTGGAGAGATGGCTCAGTAGTTAAGAGCATTGTTTGCTCTCGCAGAGGACCTGGGTTTGATTCTCAGCACTTACATGGTGGCTAATATCTCCAGTTCCATGGGACCCAACACCCTGTACTGACCTCCATGGGCATCGTACGACTCGAATGCTCGAACATACATGTAGGCAAAACACTCATACACATAAAACAAAAATAAGCTCTTAAAAAATCCTGAATGAAATGTGCCTCTGTCATGCTGAGCAAAAGGTAACCATAGAGGCTATTCTGCAAAGTTTTCACATGTGGCATATGTAGTAAGCTTTGCCTGTGGCTTTTCTTGGGCTTCTAGGATCCTATCTGGGCAATATTCTGGAATGCATTTGACCCTTGCCACTTTGCTCCTCATCCACAGAGAAAAGTGAAGGACTGTGATTGCTTCATGTCACCAAGTGCCATGGTATCAAAACTGGTGCTCAACTGAGCCCTGATCTTTCTTGGATTGTGAAGGACACTAGGTTGATCTCTCGAGAAGTAGCAGAATGATCAGAAATATCTGCTTAAATAAACATTTATATTGGCATTAGTTAATGAAAATAGATTTAGAGACATTAACTGAAAAAACTTCAAAGACAGAACCCTGATTGTAGCCCCTGCCAATACTTGGGGGAATTACAACATCTGAAATGTCATGGTTGAATCACATCTCAGTTTTCAAAATCAAAGTTACCATTTTGCTAAATATAGAGACATCAGAACATGGTTTTCCAGAAAAGGAACGATGTTAGCAAGGAGATGTTTTCTTCATGTAAGGCAAGACAAATCCTAAGATGGGTAAAAGAAATGTTTCCTGTTCTTGCAGAGTGGCTCTGGCAGACCTGGAGGGTGGTATTAACTTTTTCATTTGTTACTCTCCTCTCAGTGCTAGTTAATTCACAGAGGCAGGACATCACCCATATTTTGATTTTCATATATAAACTGACCAACCCTGAACCAGAGCCACTGGTTGCACCCAGAGCCAACCTCTCTCTGGGGATCCACACTCCATCTATCATCATCTTTCCTAATCACACCAGGGCCAGGGACCAGACATCAAGGGGGCAGCCCAGTGTCCCAGGGTCCTCTTGTCTAACCATCACTAGACAAGCCCATCCTAAACTTGCTTCCTATGACTACTCAAATCCTTCTCCCAGGACCCAGAGTGAAGATCTAGTGATACAGGGGAGAAATAAGAACCCCACCCATCCCCAGAGGGTTCTTAGTCTTATTCAGAAAAGAATTTAAGAATAAACTTAAATGGAAGATTTGGGACAATTTTATTAGAATTAAAGGAAAAATCCTTAGCATAGGCAAGTTGTAAATCTCAGCAGCTACCCCGAGCAGGAAAATGGAGGGGAGAAAGAAAAAAAGCCATTAAGCCATGCTAGTTTAGAGCCTGCATGGGGGTCAGATAAGTGGTTAACTAGCAGCCACATGGTGAGGAGGGAAAGGGAACTTTAGAGAGAATGTAAGAAACCCAAAATGTTGGAGCAGTCCAAAGTGCTAGGGAAAGTGTGATTTAGAAAAGACATATAAGGAAGAAAAGGAGAGGTTATACTTTTCTGGAAGAATTTTAAAAAGCTGGCAGATTTACAGAGAACTGGCAGATTTACAGAGAGCTCATGTCCACAAGAACTGTGGTAAGGCTGGGATTCTGGGCAGGAAAAGTTCACCATCTCATTAGTGGACTAGTTGTTCAACCTATCTCCTTAGCATGACTCAAGGTGAACTCTGCCTTCCTAGGGGTAGTCCTGCCCAGGTGATTGACCTGGAAAAACCGGAAAGTTAAGGTTCTACCCAGGCCAGAGATTCTTATTCTCTGGACCAGTCTTCTCCCAGTGGGCTTTTTGCTACTGCAACATAAATGACCATTTTAGTCCTGTCCCTTGCCACTTTGAGCTTCTCCATGTGGTTCCTCCAGGGGTTTGTGTCCTTTTCTCCTGAGAGTATAAAAAACTGGATCTTCAATGGCAGCAGTTGCTTAATCTTTTAGCCTCTCTATATCTTAATAACAACAAAAAATCTGTTTTTAAAGAACAGAGTATTAAGGAAGCAGAGTTAGAGTTCTTTGAATTTCTGAAGATTTAGCATTAAACACAATTGGATGATTAGGTTGTCCCTGAAGCCACTTGGTAGCAGTCCTGGGCAGAGACTCTTATTTCAAGTGCTCAAAGTCTCCCCCTGACAGTGGCCACCAAGGCTCAGCAGCATCACTTCCAAGTTGTTAGCTGATGGGTTGTGTAGATAGTTACTTTTGCTTGGTTGTTCAGTTAGTTAATTGGTAATATGTTCACAGCTTTGAGCATAGGACTGCATGACTTTTTTTGGACAGAGAATGACTCACTTTCTCTTTGAATGTAATAGGATGGTCTTCTCTCAGACTACTAGTCAAGTATGTACTCAGAATCACTCTGAGAACCTGAAGGAAGTGGTGCACTTGCTCCAAGTTTACTAAGTGATTGCAGTGACCTGTGAGGCTGGGAAAGTCCAAGAGAACATAACGCAGGCCAATCCTTCTTCAGTTTTGATGCACCGGCAAGTTCCAAGGATGTTTGTTAAACCTCAGTGGATTTGAATGAGGCCTGTGATGCTGCATCTAACATGTTTGCAGATACAATAACCACATTTTGCATAGCTTGCCTTGTACACAAATCATCTGGAGGTCTTATTTAAAAATAAAGACTCTTGGAAAGTTGCCTGGAGATTCTGATTCAGCAGGGTGGGCTGGACCTGGGAATTGCTCCAGTTAATTTTATCATCAGGCAAACTTGAAATCTACCAGCCTACAAAAAAATATCTGCAGGTCTAATAATAATAATAATAATAATAATAATAATAATAATCGAACGAAATTATTCATATGGTATATATTAGTACCTAGCCTGTTCCAGCATTGTTCAGGTTATGGATCACCACGATAAATGACAATAGAAGTTCTTGCTTTCATGGGGGAAAGCAAATAAACTAGCAAATGCTGCAATAGATAAAACAATTCCACAGAGGGTTAATGCTTTGAAAATATAAAGCAGGGTGATAAGACGGCGTCCTAAAGAACTGCTGATCAGCTCAGAAATAGCAAGAACGAGGTCATAGTAAGGACTTTAACATGTGACAAAAAAGTCAGGCTTTTTTTTTTTTTGGGCTTTTTTAGAAAGGATTTCCCCTTTAACCTCAGCTGTCCTGGAACTACATATATAGACCAGGTTGGCTTTGAACTCACAGAGACCCACCTGCCTCTGTCTCCCAAGTGCTGGGATTAAAGGCGTGTGCCACCATGCCCCGCCTAACAAGTCAGGCTTTTTAAAAAAATTTTTAATAACTACATGATTAGAAGAAGCATTTCACTACAGATTTAACATATTTAGTAACACACTCCAGAGCAGGAGCACATCTCTTTCACAAGTGGGTGCAAGTTTCTAGGTTCACAGCTGAGTCAATACAGTTATACAATATTGAGCTCAGTATAGGCCCTGTAAGACATAAAATTGAATGATTTTTTTTATCTTTAAAAAAGATCTGTTTCATTTTAGAATATATTGTTCCTTGTAGGAAGACTCATTGTTTTTGCTACTAACACTGAGATGTTGGCACATGATATCTGATTATTACTAGTGATAATCGGTTGCACTTGGATCCTTGGCACCTGTGTCAGATCATCCTACTTACTCTTCCATAAGATGCCTCACACCTACACTTCCATCTTTAAAAATAAAGAATCCTGTGAAGTTTTATAGGCAAAACTAAAGGCTTTGAGTTATTATAGAGTTATAATAACTAAAATTTTTATTTATAATTGTGGTAAAGTGCACAGGGTGTTTTATCATCTTAACCTTTAAAAGTATTTTATTTATAATTTTTAGTTTTGTTTGTGTGTGTGTGTGTATTGCCAGCAAGTGTGTAAATGTGCTATGTTGTGTAGTGCCTTCGGAGGTCAGAAAAGGGATCTTAATTTCTAAAGTCATTTCTGCAGTCCCCATCTTAACCTTTTATAAATATTTTATTTACTTATTTTTTATGTGTATGAATGTATTGCCTGCATGTATGTGAGTGCACCCGTGTCGTGCAATGCCACGGAGGTCAGAAGAGAGCTTAGGATTCCCCTGGAACTGGAGTTAAAGACGGTTTGTAGCTGCCATGTGGGTGCCGGGAATCGAACCTGGGTCCTCTGCAAGAGCAGTCAATGCTCTTAACCGCTGAGCAATCTCTCCAGCCCCTTAACCTTTTTTTTTTAAAGTGTATAATTCACTGGTACTAAGTGCATTCACCTCATTTTATAACTGACGTTTTTCATCTTGCAAAATTAACTTTCTATGCATCAAACGACTCTTCATTGCTTCCTCTTCCCAGTCCAATAACACTGATTCTCCAATTATATGTGGAATCCAAAAGAATCAAACTCACAGAAGCAGAATGCAGAATGGTGGTTACAGAAGCTGGAGGTGGGAGGCACGGGGAGTCGTGGTCAATGGATATAAAAATCTTAGGAATAATGAATTTTCTTGGATATGAGATTCTATTCCACACTATAGTAAATATAATTAATAATAGCGTATTATAAAATGCAATGCTTTTAGGAAAAAAATTCAAATGTTCTCATACTGAAAAATTATTTGTGGCTGGGGATGTAGTTCCGGGACAGAGTACTTACTTGCTGTGCACAAGACCCTGAATTCATTTCATAACACTGGGAAAAAAAATCTTCAAATTTGCTGAGTGTGGTGGCATATACCTGTAAACCCACAGTCAGAAGGCAGAAGCAGGGGGACTGAGGGTTCATGGCTAGCCTGTGCTACATGGAGGAGACTGTCCCAAAATACGAAAACACTTGTCTAACGTGCAAGTCTGTAGCTCAGTATTCTAAAAACAAAACGAATGGCAACAATACAACAAAACACAATAGGTAAAGTATTTTTGAAGCCCTGAATGTGGATTAAATTAATTATTTCACAATGTATTCATAAGTAATATCACTAAGACGCCATGATTGTGTGAAACTGCAAATTGCCAATTTATAATAATATTTTAATTGAAAAATAAAATATTTTTCTCAATTAAAAAAACTTGGATTTAAAAAAAAAATCCTTTGAACAAGAATCCTCATTTTGGCAGTGTTTTTAATACCAATGATGTTTTATTGTTTGCAGTACATCACGAGCATTTTATTATTCTCTCATTTGGAAGTTCAAACATGCAAAAGCATACAGATAGTTAGACCCAGAAGCCCAAAGAGCAGAGCCTACCTTATTGAGCTGCTTTAGCCCTTGGTGATTGTATGAGGCAAGATTCTCTAGAGAAAGAGAGCCCTAGAATGCATATGTATTATAAATGGGGAATAATTCAATTGGCTTACACAGTAGGGTTGGGTGTGGGTATCCCAGAATGACCATCTGTACACTGGAGAGGCTGAGAACCTGGTTCATTCCACACAGCTCGATGCCTCAGCAGTCCTAATCTCATACTGACTGCCTTGGAAAGTCCCTCATATTGAGTCTACATTAGAAAGACAAACATGCTGGAGTCTGAGGTCTGTAGAGCACAGCATGAGGATGGATAGATGTACTTGCTCAGAAGGAAAAACTAAAGGCAAGCAGAGACCACTGGTTTTTACCCAGATCTCTTTGTATTTGGGCCATTTATTGAATGGTGTTGCCCACTTTTGAGGCAGGGCTTTCCCCAGATAATCTTCTCTAGAAATGCTCTCACAATTATTTCCTTAGATGTGTCTTCCAGATGATTCTAAAGTCCAACACGTTGACGATCATGATCAACTATCACAGTAATGATCTATCCACTCCACTGGCATCCAGCTCTGCAATGTGAAGGTGTTGCCCCATGTATCCTGAACCAGCACTAAAGTCCATTTGGTTGAAGATGAGGGTCCAGATGTGTCCTTACTGTGGCCAATCTGGGTCCCAGATCTAACAAGAATAACAAACTCCAGTCTTTTCTTCTAATCGATTCTGTTTCCCTTCAGGAAGAATTGCACCAATTTCCCAGGCTATTGTAACAAAGTACTGCAAGCTGGTACTCAGTGAAACAGAAATGTACACTCTAGACTCCTCTGGAGGATCAAAGTCTTAAATGAAGACATTGGGCCTAGATGAGCTCCTGTCAAAGGAAGCATTTCCAGTGAGTAGAGGAGCTCCTAGCTGATTGCTGCTTAAATTCATTTCTCTCTCATTGTCTTTTTCTCCCCAGACTTATTTCAGTGTCATTGAGAAATAAAAGTTTCTATATTTAATGTGCACAGTGAGATGTTTTGATATATATTAGGATGTGATTATTATGGTTGGACTAAGTAACACATCTAACACCTCACACGGCTATTTATTATGGTGACAAAACTTAAGGTCGACTTATTTAGAAAATTTCAAGTATATAATACATTACTATTAATATAATTACCATGCTACACACTAGGATTCCAGAACTTATTCATTTGTAACTGAATTTAGTTAGGGTAATGTTTACTAGTTCTGTCCATGTTGTTACTAATGACAGAGTTCTCTGTTTAAGAGTGAGCAGTATTCTATTATGGTTATCTACCACATTTTCTTTATCCATTCACCACTTGGTGGACATGCAAGCTGATTCCATAACTTGGATATTAAGAAAATGCTTCCATGCATGTGGGAGAATATATATGTATTCAATAATTTAACATCAAGACTGTAGGTAAATACTCAGCAGTGAGATTGTTGGATCCATTTCTAACCCTTTGTCAAATATACCAACACTATATTAAGGAAAAATCTTATCTCTTTCTTTTTTCTTTGACTTTTAAAAGAGATTGTGAAGAGCCCAGAGGAGAAAATTATTAGGAAGCATTTAAATTAGGTCCTTCCCCATGATAGAAGGATACATTTACTAGCTTTTATAATCTTTTACTTAAAAAATTTGCTCATTGCCTATTAATCCTAAAACATGATCTTATATAGAAAAATTCAAGGCTCTTCAGGTAAAATCATATCACACAGAACAGTATGTCTGGTGCATAGTGTTACTATTTCATATAATAAATTTCAATCACAGAATTTCATGTTACTTACTAGAAATAAATTATAGCTTTCCTTTGTGTTTACATTAGCTGAATACTTAGCGTTGGAATTATAAAGGAATGTAAAGGCAAGTTGATGTTGCTACCACACTAAATTAACATTTTATGGGTGCTATTTTCTTTGTTAGCCACTGACAGACTTGTGTGATGGCACTTCCTCTTGGTTAGGGACAGACATGTGACAATCCCACATTGTCTATTTGTTGGTTTTCTAGGAATTATCTTATCAGATATTCATGCAGACAGTGTGGAGTAAAGATCAAATTCACTTATCAACAAGAAGAACTGTTGGCCAGAATCTGTTTGAACACCAGGCAACTCAGAGTCTTGGCTGAATCACCCATTTTTACAGCATGCATTAGGCAAAATGACATGAAGTGCTTAAAGTAACCCCTAGCACATAGTAGCATTTAATAGATGCTATTTTCTTTGATCAACATTACTTTTCCCTTTTCCCTGTCGTTCCTTTTATATTTCCAGAAAAATAACTTATATCCTGGCCTGTTTATATCTTAAGAACAGGATTTTGTTTTATTTTGGTTGCTATTACTGTTTTCAAATTTTAATTTTTAATTCTTCTTAGCTTGTCCTAATATTAGTATGTTGCTAACTTCATGACTGGTAGAAATTTCCAGATTATCAACCATTCTTACCATAGAATACTGAGGGTACAACACTGACAGACTTTCTTTTATCTTTTTTCCACTTAGTATTTCAGCCAAATATAGTAGCAAAAATAGGTTTGCTTCATCTCAGAACACGTCTGTATACTCACGCTGTTCCTACTCTGAAGGTCCATCCATCTCTCAGGATTCAGCAGATGGAGAAATCATTGCTGATGGATATGAGTAAGCCTCCTTCTGAGCAGGCCATGAACTTAGCTGAGCTTTGAAAGATGAGTTTGAGTCGGCTAGATGGAGTTAATAATGAAGAGCAAGCAGGGCCAGTGCTAAGATGTAGGAGATACGAAAGTGAGCCTAGCTGGGGCAGGACTGCAGTGTTGATTTACTGTTACCATGTTCTTTTGTACAAGGAGCTTTGAATCCATCTCTGCTAGTATTGGGTGCATTGACAATGAGACATGTGGATAGGTTAAAGCAAAACAGAGCAGTAGCAGGATGGGGGTGGAAATTAATAGTCACTGTGTTAGCCTGAAGGTCCATTGCCACAGGCACACCTTTTCAACCTTTACTAAAATATTCCATCATAAAAGCTGAAAGATATACTTTAGTTTCAAAAATGATTTCATTTTAGGTTCTAGTTAAAGAGCTCATAAAAGCTGTTCTTTGAAGTTTATTATCATCATGATGTATATGCCTTTCAAGTGCTTTTGGAAAAAATATATAGCTGGTCATGATAGTACACACCTTTAATGCCAGCACTTCAAAGGCAGAGGCAGGCAGATCTCTGTGAGATGGAGGTCAACCTGGTCTATATAGCAAGTTCCAGGTTGTGGATATAGTGAGACCATGTCTTTAAAAAAAACACTATAATCTGGTGACTATGTATGGCTCTTATTCATGAAGCTGAGAATATTCTTCATGCTTTTATTCACTAGTAAAAATGAATTTCACTGTCAACATTTCTGATGTACCAATATCCCACTGACCAAAAAATATGTTGCATGTGAATAACTAATTCTTTCCAGAAAGTTGGATGACATCGTAAGCATCTTTATTGTTGTTGCTTAGCTATATTAGCCTATTGAAATCTCAGCTGAGTTAGAGTTCTCAGCTGGTAGTGGGGAAGTTTGTCTTTGACCTTAAGAAGGTGGCCCTGTTGCTGTGGACAGAACACAGGAGATTTGAGTTCTAGACTCAGGCCCTCCATTGAGTGGTTTAACCTAGATTCTTTATAGTGCTGCCATTTCCTAAGCTGAACCAGACTGTTAGATCAAATCAAGTTATTTCTATAATACCTAAAAGGGAGTAATGAAAGATTTAAGTTCCGAATAGAACAAGAAAGCGGAGAAATACTTCTTAGAGGAGATGGAATTGGCGATAGGCCTTACTGTTGCCTAAACAAGATCTGCATGTGACAACACCAGTGACATGTCAGTGTGGATGGGGGAAATGTCCCACAGTCCCACATCTAGACAATCTGTTTTCTCCAGGGACTAGCTCCCTGATAGATTATGCACTCTCAAATGGTCAGCTGTTAACACATGTGTGCATGTGAACACTTAATGGACTCAATATATATGTATGTATATATAACAACAATAATCAAGGAAGAGGCTATGAAGTTGAGGGGAAAGGGGTATGTGAGCAGAATTGAATGGGAGAGAGGACAGGGTGGGGGTGATGTAAATACAATGCTCATGTATGAAAATGTCAAAAATATTTTAGTTAAAAGATGATTTTATAACAGTAGGAATGAAAGCTTGTCCAGATGGTCCTATGTATGACAGGGCTGAAACCCAATAAACTCAAGCAACTCCAAAATATCATAGGCTGCATCGGATACACATAACTTCCTGGATAGCAGAGCTTGGCAACACAGTGTACTGTGGAGTTCTAGTACTTTTTCCTGGATTACCTGGCTAACTGGGGTTGTTGGTTTGCTGCTGCTTCCTGTCCTCCCAAGAGAGCATCCGCTATACAGCATATTCCTAGACTGGGAAAAGATTAAAGTTATAAATCCAAAGTAGTGCCTGCTGAATGTGCTTTGCTTCTGAATCCCTCCAAAGTCAGGAGACTTGTATGTTGGGAGCCACAGAGGTAGCTCAGTGGTATCACACTTGCCTTGACTGAGTTCTTAATCACCATCGCTGCAATTCTTACACACAAGAATACACTGCATTTTGAGCCATGGTAAATTGGGAAACAATACGTGACTAGGTAAAATATGTTATTTCAAATCGTAGAGCAATTTACTTTAAAACTTGAATAATCAATGTAGGTGAGAAAGATTAATTTATAATTATCAATAATGAAACAAATATTCCTAGTAAATGAGCTACCTAAAGTTGAATAAATATCTATAAATATCTATATTTATATATCTATATATAAA
>NW_008356952.1:1946145-1980607 GCF_000622305.1 Nannospalax galili
TGTTTAATATGCCTCAAATATAGTAAGACATTTATAAGCAAGATAATCAAATTGGATAGCATAAATTAAAATATTGACAAATTTGATGATCTATTTTATATGAAATACTTTTAAATCATATTTCCATGATTATGGTCAAACAGAGGGTTTAATAAATTATGTTAATACCTCATTCTGATTTTTTTGCATTTTACCTATTCATTATTTCTATCCTTTATTCTATTGGGTTTTTTTCTTACTAATTTAAATAAATTCTTTTTGCATAATGAAACTGAATTTTTGATAGATGCTTTACAATGATTTCTGTTGGATTACACTAAACTTTTTTGCCTTTATATCACAAATTTCAATAAAAGTCATGAGTGAAAATGAAAAAAAAAGAAGAAAAAGACTGAGACCTTGGAAGCCATGTGTCCAGTATGTTGGGTTTGGACTCTTTTGGAGCAGTTCACTGTAAGGCAGTTCACTGCAGGAAGTAAAGTTGAGATAGGTGGGCCTTTACCAGTAAAAAAACAAGTGGCCTGGTTTGACCAGACAAAAAGAGTATATGGAAATTTGGGTTGGATGTAAAGATTGGAAGCATACTAATTTGACTAATATTTATTAATCACTCTCTGTGTGGCAGATATAATCCTAAGCATAAGACACAATAATAAATACCACAAGTGAAGCTTCCTTAGGAAAGTTTGTATTTTATAAGAGGCAGAGATGCCATTGTAGTTAGTAACTAGCATACAGAGCAAGTGGTGAGAATAGAGAACCAAGCTTAGAGGTGGCAAGAAGTTCTGCTTCACTTGAAATCAGAAGGTTAACTATATGTCAGCCAAACACTACCTGGAAAGCTGCTCCAAGTATTTGCTTTCTCTAACGCTCTCTATACAAACCTTGCTAACCCAGCTATGTTTTCTGTGCTCAATATCCTACAGATGAGTCACCAGTACTACCAAGCAGTTGAAACTGGCACGAAAAACAAGTGTGTTTTCTATTCTTGGTCTAGGAGATTCTATGCCAGATATATCATGACATCTCTTCAGTTTTAAATGTGAAAAGATGAAACACTTAATTTAAAAGTTCTTCAAAAAAATTTGTGAAAGTCAACAAACACACAATAAATTATTATTTCAAATAACCCATTTTAGGTAAAATTAATTTATTAAAAATAAATCATCATAATAAAGTGGTTTCTAATTATGTTTTCAGTGCTTGATTACAGAATAGGAGGTAAAGGCTGTACATCTTAAGTTGTGGGGCTCAGTAGTAAGATTTACCAGTTGGAGCAAAATGGTTGCAACTGGAGATTGTCATATTAAGTAAATTAAGTCAGACTCAGAGAGACAAATGTTACATGTTTTTTGCTCATTTGTGGAGCTTAGATTTTATTTAAGATCATGTATATGTGAACTATATATATGAACAATATATATGAACTATATATATATCAACAATATATACATGACATATATATATATATATATGTATATATACACACACACATATGACATGAAGGAAGTGATACTGTCTAGGAAAACAGAGGGCACTAAGAGGAGAAAGAGGGAAGAAAAGGGGAAGATGTGGGGTATGAGAAAGAACATGGTCAAAGTTTCTTATATACTGGCATGAAAATATCCTTATGAAACCCAGTACTATGTATAATTATTATACACCAATAAAAAGATTTACCAGTTGGAGTATATAATAAGAAAATACAAAAGTTTTATAGTAGAATTAATGACAATTTGTGGAAGGTGTCCAGGCTAAGTGGAAAAAGATACAAGACCAGAGATGGAGAAAAGGGAGAGACCCAGGAACTGACCGTTTTGACTGATTGTGGAGTATGTGGGGAGAGAGAGGAGGATGAGGGGAAAGCATCACCAGAGACGACATCTAGAGAGTGGGTAATAGAATTAGAGTATCTGAGAGATGATGGTTCTGGAGGACGGCAACTTTTCAAGTATGACTGTGGGAATGGGCAGTTAGAAGAAATGGAGAAAGATTATAATTGTGAGATTGTGAAGCTGACTGACTCCTGACATGCAGTGTCTAAGTCATCCAGGATGATGATGGAAACACCATGTCAATCTTTAAGCCAGTCTTGAATATTTTCAAAGAATGTGAAAATTTCCCTAGCTGGGGACCAATTGGGAAGTAAACCTTGCCAAAAGGGATGATTAAAGAATAATGTTGTCATCAGCCTAAAATTTCCTGGGGGAGGAGGAACGTGATGCTGATGGAGGAGAATGTGAGGAATCTAAATACCTGCTAGTAGGGTGAATTTGTCTGGGGCAGAACTGAGTGAGTCAGAGTTCTAGGGAGAGGTGGCTACATTTAAGACAAGGTCTTGTGAGATTGGATGAACGGTGTTGGAGTGTGTAGTGGAATGCCATAAAATTGAATGCAAGGAAAACACAGATTTGGAAAGTTAGGGTTTAGGAAGAGAATATAAAAATGAC
Organism: Nannospalax galili; assembly: GCF_000622305.1. Taxonomy (NCBI): domain Eukaryota; kingdom Metazoa; phylum Chordata; class Mammalia; order Rodentia; family Spalacidae; genus Nannospalax; species Nannospalax galili. The sequence continues at coordinate 1,948,596 of NW_008356952.1, forward strand.
AAGACCATGCTGGCCTGGTCTAATGGAAAGGTGATGAATGGCAAGGGGAAAGGTCTTGGTGTTAGTTCATTTTAAAACTCTGTAAAACTTAGATATAGAGACATTTTCCTATTGACACAGACAGAAGTACTCAGTTATCTCTGAAGCCAGACAACAATCCTTGTTTGGTGGATGACTTCCTATCAAATGGGATGAGCTCTTTTATGGGGAAAGAATGCAGAGACAGACAGGAATCATGGTTAAACACTCAGAACTCTTCTATGGAGATACAAAAGGCTATGGGCAGAACAGTACCATTTCACTAAAGGGCTGCCAGACAGGGTCAGTGTTGGCATTAACTAGATTTGATGGAATTAACAGGGGTGTTAGTCAAGTTTCCATCATTGTGAGAACGTACTATATGTATATACTTATAAAAGGAAACTTCAAATCTGAGACCCAGTTTCAGAGGTCTTGGCCCATAGTGGCAGGGCTCCATTTCTTCTGACATGGCTCTGCATCATGGTGAGTGGGTGGGTGGAGGTTTATAGCAAAAGAAGCTACTCTTCTCATGGTGGACAGGAAGCAAAGAAGGACACAAGAAGCCAGGGTTCTGATTGAAAGGCATGTCTAGAGTGATCTAACTTCCTTTCTATAGGCACCAACTCTTAAATGTTCAGTAACACTCTCCACACCATAGGGTGGCAGCTAATCCCCAACACGTGAGTTTTTGGTGGATACTCATTAATACTATGGCAATTGATGTATCTGGCCTAGGATTCAGGACTGACCCCATTCTTAGCTTGGAGCTGGATTGAACTCCATGTCGTACAATCACTGGTGAAGGGAGAGTTGAGGAAGTACAGAAGTGAAAGATAAAATGCCATTGTGTACACAAGCCACTTGAGTCTCCCCTGCAATGGAAACTTCTAATATTAAGACTAGATCTCTGGCACTTTTGGGAAAACCTTTTCCAATCTAGTTCCTTCAACTGAATGACTTATAATGAAGAGAAGCATGAACCAATACATTTGTAGCTATGAGCACATTGAGAACCATGTCCTTCATTGATCAGCTACTATATGGCATATATATTTCAGGGACAAACTAGTTTGCTTCTAGTGGACAGTGAAACCCAAAGTGGACACATTACTTATTCCTACTGCCTCCTGTAGATAGCAATCCGAAGAGGCTGGTGTAAAAGTGGAGATGGCCATGGGGCCCTGAAGCAGATGATGACACGTGCATGTTAAATGCCTTCAATGTATAAATTAGCAGACCCTAAAAGACATGCATCCAGGAAGCATCAGTAGTGCTCAGTGTCTCTTTCAGTGCATGGAAGTATCAGAGTAAAGCAAACTAAACAGACAACTTCAGTAAATTCAAGAGAAGAGAAGGCTGGGAGTAACATGGAAAACCTGAGATCATGACTGACCTTTCACACTCAATAAAAGATGAATGTGTTAAATAAAGATTGAATGACGATGACGTAAACAGCAGCCAGATGTTCTCCTCTGGAGGACAATGGCATCATGCCATCAATAATACATCCAACAGACCGGGGGCATGGTCAGCCTTTCTTTGTGGTAAGTGATTTTTCTCTTGGCTATCTTTATTCAAGATGATGTCATAATTCTATTTCTCAGTGATAGCTTTTCTTCCTAAATTATTTAGCCTGATGATCTATTCAGGTCCCACTGTTAGTAAACCAGTCCTTTAAGTAATAGGAAGGGTAAAATGTGATTGTAGAATGTCAACATTTAATATCAAAATAAAGTTAATTTTTCCCAATTAGTGGTGCATTTGTAGCTTTTTGGTTTCATTTCAAACTATAGTTGTATGAAACCTATTTGTTCAAACAATGATAACAGTATATGCAGTGCATTATGTTGTATTCTTTTAAGCAACATTCAAAGAGGGGAGGATCAAGAAAAAACTATTTTAGAGGTATATTATCAATTCCCAGGCCCCTCTCCTGCCTCTTGTTAGGTGACAAGCCCTTCCCTCATCCCCACCTTTAAGTCAAACTCTTGCAACATCAAACTAGAGAATATTGGTGGCCCATGACTTTAATTTCAGCACTCAGGAGGCAGGGCAGGAGTTCCAGGCTAGTCTGGTCTACATAGAGAATTCCAGGTCATCTAGAGACACATAGTAAAACCCTATCTCATGGGAAAAACAAACAAACAAACAAAAAAACGACAACCCACTAAATGAAGAAAAATGAAAACAACTAGAGTGTCTTAGAAAATTAAACTGAAGATCTGGGTCAGGAAGGTTCTGTGACCTCCCTGTAATAAAGTCTGGCATCCAATGTTTCAGTTTTATTCAAGAAAACTCCCAAAACACGATAATGATATCAGTCATTTTTCTAGCACTATAACAAAATACCCCAAACTGGGTACTTAGAAAGCAAAGGGAGGTGTTTGCTAACAATCTTAGGACAGAAAAGCCTAGATTGGGACTCCCCAACAGTATGACCTCTAGGGAGGTCCCCCTTGGATAGGTCATGATGATGGCATTACAGTGAAACATGAAGGCAGGAAGTAACAAGGGGTTACTTTTGCATAAGTGGCTCTTGTGGGAAGTAACCTGATTCCCACAGTACCCACCTTCATTTCTTCACAGCTCAGCATACTCAATAAGTTAACCGCCTTTCACTAGGTCCCACCTTTTAAGGGTTTTACTCTCTCAACATAGTCATTAAGGATCAAGTCTTCAACACATGAACCCTGTAGGGCAAACTTCATCCAAACTGCAGCAGAAACTAAATTCCTGATGCATAGTAAAGCACTTCTGTGGAAATGTTTATTTATGGACATAAATTCTCTTTATATTTAATCAGTATACTTCCCCTTTTTCTTAATCATTTTAACCTAACCCTTCCAGATGTAATTAAAGCCCATTTCCTCTACTTTGAAACTTAGCAAAAGGGCAGAATGCCTGACAGTAATTCCAACAAAGGCTTTGTATCTCTCAGTTGTTACCAGCTTTTCGGTAATATGAACAAAATCTCGAACTTAGCAAACATGGAACATGATGGTGAAAACCTTAGGCTTATTGTTGTTGTGCGTACTAACCTTGTTTTTGAAACATTAGCTTAGGAACTTCATAATGAAAGTAATTTCTAATTTCTATCAACTCTTAGCAAATTTGATGGTCTCTATGGTCCATTGAAAGTAGGATATTTATTACACAAATGCAAATGTAGCTGATTCTCATCAAGCATTTTCATACCAGACATAAAAGCTTACATATTCTCCTTTCACAGCTGCCCTTTATATTGTTATTTGTTTTAAAGTCTTTAGTAATCCCCAATAAATCTGTTTTTCAGACCCCAAAGCTAAGATGTACATTAGTTTTTAATGTGCTTTGGGAAGATATATACCTTTTTCCTAAACTATTTTTTATCCAAGAGTTATTTTCTTCATGGAACAGTAACCTTTTAATACATTTTCCAATAAAAATCTTTCAGTAATATATCAGGAGATTTAAGATGATTTATTACTACAGAAAAAGGTCATTTAAGCCAGTAACCTATCTCTGAAGAGTTGAACCTAGCTATTGTAAAACATCTTTCCTCCTTTGGACCTAAAAATGTCTGTCAGGATCACTAATGATGTGCACCTGGATAAAAGCCTGAGTTTTTCATCCATAAGATTTGAATATCTGGATTCTTTTACTAAACTACCTTATCTTCATGTCCCTCACTTGGGAAAGGGGTAAAATTGGGAACCTGAGGAGTTTGTGAGGAAAAATTCATAAAAATAGATTTATAGGGACCATAAGGTCCCTTAGGAGCAAGCTGTACAAAATACTCAGGATGGCCGCATATGGCTCGTCTTCAGACTTTGAGCCTACATCAGTCGAGAACTTTTACTTTGTAGTTGCAACACTTGCTTTATTTTCCTTTTGAGTTTCATGTGTAAAAATAACACAAGGGCTGACAAGATGCCTCCACAGTTAGAAGTGCTTGTATCCAGGCCTGACGACCTTAGTTCGAGTCCCTGAATCCTACTAAGAGACAGGATAGAACCAGCTCTTCAGAATTCTCTTCTGATCACATAGGCACTGTGGCATATACATGCCTGTACTTACATACGTGTGTGTACATACATACACAAATAAATAAATAAGTAAATAAAATAAAAACAATACAATGCAGCATGAATTTTAGAAATGAAAATTGGGTAGGAAAGGTGACTTTTTGATATAAAAACCTAAATAATAGAATATTACAAGTTATTTTTATTATATATCTAATTATAACTGTGGTGGTGTACATTCTGTTAATATAACAAAATACCTAAGTTAATTAACTTATGAGAAGAAAAGGTTCACTTTGACTCACAGTTTTATAGACACCAGTCTATCATGGGAAGGGGTCATTGTTTCTAGTCCTCTGGCAGGAATGCCAGCCGACAATGGTGGAGAGCGTGTGGCAGAGAAAAACACTCACTTCATAGCTAGGAAGCAGTAGAAAGAATGAGGAAGAGTCTAAAATCCCATTGTCTCCTTTGGGATATGTTCTCACTGCCTAAAGACCTCCCACTGGGCTCTATCTCCTAAAGGTTTTACCATTTCCCAATGGGACTACCCTGTAGACTGAGCCTTTAATACACTGGTCTTTGGATGACATTTGACATCCAAACTGTAGCAATAACATAATTATGCCATATATTAGTATAGTGACACATCACATAATAATATTTTGATCAATAATGGACCACATCTATGATAATTCAATGAGACTCTATTGCTTAGTGACATCATAGCCATCTTAACTTGTATAAAGATACCATAATGTCTACACAATGACCAACTCACTAGAGATGCACTTTCTACCACATGTTCCTGTCACTAAACAACCCATGAGTAATTATATTAGTGAAAGCATATATTTAACTACATATGCATAATAAAATATCTTGACTCATATCAACATATTTGTATTGAATTTACTTCCCAATGGTTTCTCATGAGTTAAGTGGCATTGAGTAGACAAAACTTCTAACTCATAATCCACATGTTCCAATAATTTAAAGTTTTCTAGATACAGAATTTGAAATACAGTAAGAATCATCTATGTCAAAGTCTACACTAACTGCAAAGAGCTGGCCAATGAAGCGTTCTAGAATAGTGTGAAGTATTTGTATTTATTACAACATTTGCTTCCCTATAATGAAAAGGACTTCCCAAACTGGGTGTGTTCAAGAGAGTGGAAAGAAAACCACAGAAGTTACAAAGGCAGAGCTCCCTTAGCACTGCCTTCCAAGTTTCCCACAGTCTTACATCAAAGTCAGTCTGAACCCAGCAAGTTCATGTGCTGAAAGTAATGTCAAGAAGGAAGTTTGCCTTTTCATTTTCCCTCTCCCTCTCTCATTTCCCTCCCCATCCCACTCATAAGAACTTTTATCAGACTGCATGAAGTATAGGCATGCTGCTCTGTTTTAAAAGTAGACACTGAAGAATTCAGGTTTTATTCTGTCACAATTGGAGAGCACACACAGAGCATATTTGACTGGGAAAATAGGTGATATTTTCAAAAGTATTTATCCAGAAATCAAGTATACACTCAAGTTTTAAAAGATTTTATTATTCTCTATTTATTATGTTTTATTTTGACACAGGATCTCACTATGTAACTCTAGTTGGCCTGGAACTCACTATGTAGACCAGGCTGGCTCAAACTCATAGATATCCACCTGCATCAGCTTGCTGAGTGCTGGGATTAAAAGTGTGCACCACCATTTATTTATGTGTATATCTGTGTGTCTGTGTGTATGTATATATCAGTGAAGGTATTCAAAGAGGCCAGACGAGAGTGTCTGTGGAATCCTATGGAGCTGGAGTTACAGGTGGTTATGAATTGCCTTGTAGGGGTGCTGGGAGCCAAACTGAGATCCTCTGGAAGAACAGTATGCATTCTTAACCACGGAGACCTTTCTCTAGCTCCTTTAGACTCAATTTAAACGAGGACTGATCAGTCAGAAGCAGTAATTCAAGTAAGGGATGAAAGCTTGACTCAGATTAAGTAAACATAGATACGACAGAGTAGAGAGAACACAGAAATTTACCTTGGAAGCAGAACTGGCATGAATTCCTGACAGTTGACAGCTGGTTGTATATAGGAACTTCTGACTTACCTTCTGCCTTTTCAACTTTAATTCTGTACTCCAATGTCTCTGGTCTCCACAGCTACAAAAGTTGTAATTGATTTCAGCAGTAGCTGTTTGATACTTCAGCACACCACATGTAGTCCTCTCTGGTGCTGTGAGCAAAAGGAAATCTTTAGTTTCATTTTCTCATCATTTCCATCCTTTCCACACATTTTTTCCCTGAGAGATAGAATCATTTCTTTCCCTTCTTGCAGATTTTTGCCTCCGTTTAAACCCCTAGAGGGTTCTGTACCCCATCAGCTCCACTGCTCCTCTTTCTGCTCTGTGTGATTTGGTATCACACTCGGATGCTGCTGTTCTGCCCTTATTTACAATAGCTCAGCAAACATTTGGCTTTGGATTTGAAGTGCTACTTTGAATCAATGACAAACATTCCCTGTTTGTTAGAGAAATGGACTCTAGATTCCAGGTTCTTCAAGGGTAATATCTGCGAAGCTGGCTGTCCCCCAGCAACAGGAGACTCAAAGAAGCCACCTACAGTTGGCCTTTGTGTTGGAAGGTCCTGTCTTATCGTTTGCAGATGGAGCCTTGATAAATGGGTTGACATTGGGGGTCTAAATGTCATAGGTATTGAACCGGTAGCAGGTTTTTACCTCCATTCCCCTCATATCTAAAGTCAAAGGAAAGTATTTTCTGTGTCTGGAACATTGCTTCAGGCCCCTTTGAAACTAGTTGCAGAGAGTATTACTGAACAATTTAGATTTGCATTCTTAGAAAGTGCAACCCAGGGGCCTGGAGAGATGGCTCAGCAGTTAAGAACACTGTTCTGGCAGAAGACACTGGTTCGAATCTCAGCATCCACATGGCAGCCAACAACTGTTATAACTCCAGTCCCTGGGGATCCGACATCCTCTTCTGACCTCTGCGGGCATTGCATGACATGGGTGCACTTACCTACATGCAGGCAATACATAAATACATATAAAAAATAATAATAATTAAAAAAACAAAGTGAAACCCAAGGGTTGAAAAAAAAAACACTTTATGCATCTAGTAATTAATTAATTCACTCATTCACTTATTTGATCGTTCATGAAAACCATTACCTTGTATCTGTTCTGTATAACTTTTTTAGACATCTTCTTTGGCAAGGTCTTACTGTGCAGAACTGTCTTGCCTTGAGCTCACTGTATAGAGCAGGCTTGCTTCAAACTTGTGACCCTCTAGCCTCTGCCTCTACAGTGCTGGTATTATGCACCATCATACCCAGCTAGAGTTTTTGATCTATGAACTATTTTGCTTCCTGCCTGAATAAAAAAAAATGAGACTAAAATAAACAAAGACTTCATCAATAGAAATTGCTTTGGCTTAAACTGTGATTTCTTTTGGTTGTGAACAAATAGCTACTTGCCTCATCAAGTGACTCAGATTCTGTTCTAGCAGCCTGGAGACTGGACAACCTCATCAGGAAAGCTAAGCTTTAAAGAAGGACAGAAAGCATCTGTTCCCACAGGTCCTCGGAAATGCAGTGACCTGGGGCGGGCTGCGTTCAAGAGACCTGTTGGAAGTGCCTTAGATCCTTCCATTTAAAATGCATTGTGAAGCTTATTTTAAATGAAATATTCAGAGGATACTTTGAAAGCATTTTGGTTGCAGTAGAGCTCCACACTTGACAGAGCTCCACACTTGACAGAGCTCCACACTTGACAGAGCTCCACACTTGTTCAGAGGCAGGGAACAGAGTGGAAGGAAGAGCAGCAGCCTCGGGTTCAGCCCCGTTGTCTGAGGTAGGGATGTGCTTATTTCTTCATTTGGGGGAATGGGGGCCAAGCTGTTCCAGAGGTTTTCTTGTTTTGATTTCTTCCTTCACAGCTTCATATGGAATATTTTGATTCTATCCCTATATTCATTGAAAAGTTGTTGGAGTAAAAATGTAGTCATTTGTGTCAACCCTTAAAAAAAGAAATAAAGCTAGAGAATGATGAAGAAGAAAATCTCATACATTTGTGACTGATATAAGAAGTCTTCAAAAAACAGAAAGACAAAACAAACAAAACAAAAGCCAAACCCGTCAGAACGAGTCTTGCACAAAAGCCATTGTACTGCTACACGGAAATGTCTCTATCATGATGTCTACGCAGCAATTGGCTAGCTGTAGCTTTGGTGTTTTCTCAGTCACTTTTCTGTTGCTGTGATAAAACACTGTGACCAAGGGAACTAATAAAAGGAAGAGTTTTTTTAGCTTATGGTTCCAAAGGGGAAAGAGTCAGTCCATCATGACAGGGAGGCATGGTGGCTGGAGCAGGAACAGAAAGCAAAGGCTCACATCTTTAACCAGACACAGGAAGCTGAGCGGGACTGGAGATCCAGTAGGGCTTAAGAACTCTCTAAGTCTGTCCCAGGTGACATGCATCCTCCAGAATGACTGGTCACATCTTCTAAGACCTCCTAAAACAACACCACCAACTAGGAACAAAACGTCCAAATACTTGAAGTCTATGGGGGACATTCTCATTCGAACCACCACAGGGTTTAATCCAATGACCCAACATGTAAAAATATAATCTCTTAATTTTTGTCTTTAAAACTTCCCTTGCCTCAACCTCCTTGAATATGCTCATGGTTTACTGTGATATGAGTGTTCCTATCACAAAGTTGCTCTATTTGCAAATACACATAACAAATCTTTAGAGAATCGAATTGCTGCTCTGGCTGACAGCTCTTACTGCTTTATACAGGCCAACGATTGCACTCATTATCATGTCCCAGTTATCTGAATAAAAAAATCTAACTACTGATTTACATATTAGGGAATTTATAGATATGAGATTCATCTACTTTAACTACTGTGTGCAAAAAAATTACAGCAAAATAATGTTTATTCATGGTTCAAAACTACAGAATCTGTACACTCAGATTTAACTGTAGAAATGTACTGTATTTTTGTTATTAACATATAGATGACTTCTATGGGACTAGAGAGATGGCTCAGGAGTTAAGAGTACTGGCTGTTCTTATAGAGGACCAGGATTTGGCTCCTAGAACCTACATGGCAACTAACAACTCCCTGTAACTCCAGTTTCAAGGGATCTGGTGCCCTCTTCTGTCCTCCGTGGACATTGCAGACACATGGTGCACTTACATAGATGCAGGCAAAACACTCATCCTTTAATATGCAAAAAGAAGATTTTTAAATATACTACATCTCAAAAAGTCATTTCCCTTTACTAGAAAAATGAATGATTCAGAAATATCTGAGAAGGGAGTTTCAGCTTCATTAGAAAAGTTTGTTAATGCTATACTTTAGTGGTCTATGTATTTTTGCTTTATTTTCCTACTCCCAGTGGAGGGAATGTTTGTTTTTGTACTTTTAAAAAGTCTTTTTCTCTATTTAAAATGTTTAAATATATCTAGAGTAGGTGGTGCAGGCATTAATCCCAGTTACTCCTGAGGCTAAACAAGAGGATTTGCATTCAATATCTTCCTATTTAATTTAGGAAGACTTGACTCATAAAAGAAAGGGACACAGTTAAGAATTCAAGTCTTGTTTAATTGGTTCATGTCTTAGTTACTTTTCTGTCACTGTGATAAAACACCAGGACTAGGAGAACTTATAAAAGGAACAGTTTATTTAACTTACAGTTCCAAAGGGACAAGAGACATGGTGGCAGAGGTGGCTGGAGTAGGAGCAGAAGACATATGCTCACATCTTCAAGCAGGCACAGGAAACAGCATGACTGGAGACACAGCAGGGCATAAGAACTCTCTAAGCCCACCCCAGGTGACATGCTTCCTCTAGTAAGGCCATACCTGCTAAGACCTCCCAAAGAAATGCCACCAACTGGGAACAAATGTCCAAATACTTGGAGCCTAGGGGGAACATTTTCATTCAAATGACCACAGTTCATAAGGGGTTTTCTCTTAATGAAAACTATATTGCTTATATTAGATGCATAATTCAAACATTTACTTAATTTTGAAATCTTTGAAAATGTATTGATCAGTTTAAAATGAGGAAGTATCAAGGTAAAAACTTTCCTTAGGCATTCAAATATTCCTGGAAAATGAATTTGATGATTGTATATATGTACAACTTAATTTGACTTTAAAAAAGCATCAGTGCTAACTCACATAGGATGTTTTTACTTATAAGTTACAAATCATATTTGATTTTCTTTATAAACATGTAGCCCAAGTGGAAATTTTTCCATAATTATTTTGAAATTATGTTTGAATTGAATTTTCTCACAGCACTAGTGTGGAAATCCTTCCTTCCTCGTGTGCTTGAACCTGGTGGTTTGTGGTGACGTGCTGCCTTTCTGTCCTAAGTAAGTGAGGAGCAACCACTGATTGCTGCTATTCAGGTTGTAAAATGTTCAATGTTGCTCTCATCTGGAAATGAAATGATAAGAAGACTATGGCCTTTAAGAAAAACCTGGACATCCCTTACAAAGAGTGTGGTGTCACCTCCAAAACAAAATGGTATCCAGCCTAAGTCCTGACGGAGGCCTTTCTCCAACCCTAGGATCTGGTACCCCTTTCTGAAGTACTGTCTATTGTCCCCATCCCTCTATCAGCCTTTCAGTGTATTCATTTTCTGATCTCTGTGGGGTATGAACTTCTTTCTGAAATTACTTTGTCATTAATGTTGCCAAGTATATATCTTCAGCTTTACCTTTGAGAACGTTTTAAGATCAGTTTTCAGGACTGATTCTTCCATAGTCTTCAGCCTAATTGCTTCTTTTACATAACGAGTCAAACTCCAGAGGTCCAAAAATAGATCTAGAGTTCTCCTGTATCTGCAGTTTTTGTTTTCTGTGGTTTTATTGTGCACAGTTAACCGTTGTCTGAAAATATTAAATGGAAAGCCTAGAAATAAAGAACTCATAAGTTTGAGAACTATGTACACTTCTGAGTAGCATGACTAAGTCTTGTATAGTCCTACCTTGTCCCCTCCAGGAGGCAAACTATCTCTTTGTCCAGATATTCACGCTATATAAGCATCAGATAGCCCACCACAGCATCACAGTGCCTATGCTCTTAATACTTCATAGCAGCCTGGCACCATGTCACAGTCACAGTGGCTACATCATTTCTTCATCTCATCACCTTGACTTTGTCCCACCTCTCATCAGCATAAAAAGGGCGAGTACAGCTCAACCAGATATTTTAAGAGAGAAAATACATTTACGTAACTTTTATAGAATACATTGGTATAATCATTCCATTTTTATCATTAGTTAGTCTCTTACTGTTCCTAATTTATAAAATAAACTTCCATAGGTATGCACATTTAGGAAAAACATAGCATACATAGGATTAGTACTTTGTCTGTCTTCAGGCATCCCTTGGGAGTTTGGAAATATATTCCCATGGATAAGAAGAACCTACTATGTGTCATAGTTACACACTTCTTACGGAACCTACATTTCGGAGTCTCTATAGAGAATATCACCTTTCTCCCAGTCGTTAATGCTTAACATCTTATAGCAACATCCTATCTAGGTGCCAGTTAGATTCTAAGCAGCTGTGTCCTTTCTAACTCTTCTGTATAATGACTTCATGTTTTCCAACTAAGTCATTTTCCCAAAACATATTCTAAAACCTATTATTAAAATAATCTTCCTAACAGAGTCTTCCAGACAGCTGGTCAGTTATTCTCATGAACTCACAACAAGACCAGCATGCACATATTCCATGCAAATTCAAACCAGACAAATTCCTGTCATAGGGATGAGAAAGTGGGTAGGAAATCTCAATCCAACCTAAGGAATTTTTGGCAATTGATGGCTGCTGGGAGAGGGAAAGACAGTGTCTTATAGATTGGGACTCTTGGTGGGCCCAGTGGATGGACCCACACTGAAAGACATTGGTGGGCACAAATCAGATTCTATAGGCCATATTACATATATGACAGCTCATTGAATTGGGGACAGTGGGGGGCAGTGGGGAGAGGGAAGCAGATCTAAATGCCATCACACTATATTGTATGAAAGCCACAAAAATTCAACAAAGATGCAAAAATAATTTTCCTAAAACACAGGGTTACTTGTCTCTCAATAAAAAAATTAATGGTTCTCCCTTGTCTTGAGTCACTCAGTGTTTATATTCATATCAAAGACCTCTTCACCTCCCTCCCTCTTTGGTTTCCTCTCTCTCTCTCTCTCTCTCTCTCTCTCTCTCTTTTCCTCCTTCACTTCCACCATCCCCCTCTCTCCCTCCCTCCGGCAATTCTGGGGATTGAATCTAGGGCCTCACAGATGCTAGGCACTGAGCTCTGGCACTGAGCTATAGCTGAAGCCCATCTGGCACTGAGCTATAGCTGAAGCCCAAAGCCTTAATTTCCTAATCTTCAGCTGGTTTTACTTTGGCTTAACTCTTCCTTCCCAATACCCTATGTCCAAATCAAAATCAACTGTCCTTCAATGGATAGTCTCTATGCCTCCCCATGATCATTCCATTGGGCACTGTGTGCTTCATAATGTTGCTACCAGATTTTACCCATCTAGTAATACAATGTCCACGAGGCCTTCTTATTCCCTTTGGATTTTTCCTCTTTCAAATCCCTGTGACTTCGAGTTTGAAGCTCATGGTACCACATGTTCTCTTCTCATATGTCTATTGTCATTCTACACTATTTACATTAGACCATGATAAGCCTGAAGGATCAATATGACTTCCTCACTGAGCAATTCCAGTAGCTCCTGACATGCTCACATGCTCTGGACATGATTTTATGAATGCAGCTTCTCCTGTAATGTTTTTGAGCTGCTGCTTTGAATAATCAGTGATGATGTAAGGTCTTTCCTTTACTGATGCTTACCATTAACTTCTAAGGTTTCATTTTATCTTATTTATGTGTTAAACAGTATCTTATTTGTTAGTCACAGGGAAATAATTCTGAATATTCAGTTGAGGAGGGATGGCTTTCCAAAAAGAAACCGAAGGGAAGAAGATGGAGCTCAAGATCCAACCCAAAGTCATGTCCCACTTCTGATATCTTGATCCTGACTTCAGGAAAGATGTTCTTGGGAATGTACCACTAAATGAGACCACAGAGTTAGCTTTAGGCTTATCCTGGATACGAACTTGTAGGGACTCAGAAAATGAAGATCCAGCTTTGGACTGAAGATCAAAAGGGCTGATAAACAGCTTCAGAACTAAAGTTTTTGCTTCCTGCCCACCTGCCTTTTATCCCTTATTCCCCTCCCCCAAAGAAGTCACAGAAACAAATTCCTTGTACCTAAAACAAATCATAAAAACTAAAATCCCTTTTCTCTAAGCAAGCTATCAAGACTAAAATATTCATTTAATCTCTCTTTAACTTTCTTTGCATAGAGAAATTTTCTGACCCATCTTGTCTGAGAGCAGATCATGAGACTCATTCTAGATGGTGTCCTGTTCCATCCTGGGAGGAGAGAATGCTAGGAAGAGAGGCCCAGAACATTCTGCATTGATTGGCCTTACTGAATGTCTACTATTAGAACATACCTTTTTGTCTAATCACAAAACTTAAGCATTAAACGTAGACAGTTTTCTCTGAGTCTCTGGGTCTTTATCCTGTTTCACATGAAGCATTGATCAAATAAATTTGCTATGCTTTTTTGTGTTGTTGACTTGTCTTATAGGAGTGTTGACCCTCATGAAGGTTGAGAAAAGGCATCACACCTGTCCATTCCAAACTTTTACCTAGATGGTGAAGAAACGGAGTCTCATCAGGAATAGTAACAAGAATTAACTCCCTGGTGACTGCTCTTTGGTTAGGGACAAAGAGCTGGAGTGGCTAGGTGCATTTGGGGGAGCCTGGAGTCATACAGACCTTTCATAAAAAATCTGTGTGCTTTTTATTGATTCCTCTCTATGTGTTAAGTTTTATCTGCAGTAGATATTTTAGATATAGTAATACATTTCATCTTTGCAATTTTTTGTGCAATCATCATGCCTTTTTCATCATACAGATGATGAGGATGAATCTCAGGGAGATAAAGTAATTAATGAAGTGCAGCAATGAGGGTCTGGGAAACAGCTTCAGACAGCTAAATGGAGCACAGGTGGACTAAGAGGAGAGTGTGCTTTGTTCAGCTCTGAGAACTAAACAAAGTACCAATAGTAATAGCTCTGTAGGTAGCCACAAATAAAAAATACAGATTTAAGTATAAATAGGCACAGATCAAAGGATAATCTCTCTATATAGAGAGTTGTTCTTTTGACTTTGCTGTCAAAATTCATTTTGTGTCTCACACATTTTTATGAGAGAAAACCCAAGTTGAAATAAACTTTTCTTATTAAGTTCCAGTTTAGCTGATGGTAGGTCAAGCTTTACAGTAGGAACTATATGGTTGTCTGATGTGAAGATATATTTTAGTATATACATCCTCTTTGTGATAACTTCATATGAATTGTATCTGACGCTGTAGAAAAGAATTACTTATATCTCTGATTTCACGGTTGTACAATACAAAGCCTTTAGAAAACCCAACAATATTATTCTATCAAACCAACATAAAAATTCATGTGACTGTGATCATTTAATTGATATAGAATATGTGGATAAATCCTATGTACAAGCCGTGAAAATTTTAATGTCTTTAAACTGTTTAAAATGTAATTGGGATTAAAACATTTTCTGAAATATAATTCAATTATCTTTTATTGTTTATAAAAACAAATCATGGCAAATTAAATGTTAAGCAGATGATTTTGTCTCTATGAAAGCATGAATTTCTTATTATTAAGCAACTGAAAAATCCTTTTATGTGGTTAATGATGTAGTCATAATAAAACTAGAGTGAATAAGCTCCTTATTGTTTTATATTTTCTTATGAAGTTTCACGAAGGTCAGTTGAATGGCACTGTGCAAAGTTGAGGTCACAACTGTTTGTGAATTTAACCTCTAAAATGATTGAGCAACATCATATTTGGGGAAAATGTTTCTGTGTGAGAGACCTGCATTTCCAGTTAGATTTTTGTTAAAAACATTTTATTGTATCTTGACATAGCTCTCTATCCATAACGTCACCTGAATGAAGTGTAAAGTGGCATGCCACGTACATGGAAACCTTGTCTCATCTGTTGTCCACTTAGTATTATTCAACTCTGTCCTCTTTAGGATTGAGCAAATAGCTTCTACTACTTCATTTTTTCTCCTTAACTTTTTGCTTTTGCATTTTTATGTCTTTTTGTAGTTATTTTTAGCAATATATCTCAACATACATTCTTAGCTTTTTTGAACTGTACCTAAACAAATAATTCCAGAATGATAGTGAACCTTATCAGAACTTCTCTCTATTGCATTCTTCCCACCAAATCCAAACACATGTGAGTGAAGAGGCATGCTGTTGACAACTATGCTCTGAGAACCAGCATAGATTGGACTACGCTCCAATTGTGTAACTTCCTCCAAGTCAATTAAACTGCAACCCTAGTCTCACCTGAAAACCAGGAAAAACTAGAAAACAATATGAACAAATGATATCAAACTTCTACGAGTGTGATAAAGATTTAAAACAGTAATGCTGCAGCCAAAAGTAATTCCCCTGGTATATGCCAGCTACTTGATAGAGGCTGGTGATTAATTTTCTCTGTAACTTTTTTCATAAACAGATGCTTGCCTTAACTCAATTTATTCTTACATTTTAGTACCTCCTGGTGCTCACAGATTGAGAGGTATCATCACTCTACTGGTTTATTGGAATGGTCTGTAGTCTTCAATTACAACTAATATTTCTAAATGTGTATGGAGGATGCCATTCCCCTGCTGCAAGTTCTCACAGGTTGACTGTCACTCAAGAATAAAGTCTATACTCATTAGTATGATTTCATACTGCTTAGATAAGGGTGGTCTGTTTTCCTGATACCTGGGACTAATTTAAGCTCAAAGGCTATCATTCCTTCAACAGGAATAAGCTCTTCATTCCCTAATCAAATGACAAATCAGATAATTATTGAACTGCTTTATTGAAATAAACCCAAAAACAGATTAAGAAAAAAATTAAGCAAAATAAATTAAGAGGGTAAAAAATTAATTAGAAGAAAATCACTGGGACATAGAACAGTAATAAACTAAACCCTGTGCATCTACTGAAGAACTTGTCCAAATTAGCTAGACAGTCACTCCCTCCAAGGTGACCTACAAATGTCTACAATGTTGTCAAATTGTCCTTGGTGAAGCAAAAGGCTGTTCATTCAAGCAGAGCCTATGCTGGCCACTGTCACCCGAGATGAGAACACTCTGCTTGTTTGTGAGGGTGGAGTCGCAGCAAACTGTGTTCTAAGTGCCAGTCTGAAGATATCTGTATTTATATACCAGAGGGATAGCAGCCTTTCATATGCCAGTTTTAAAAGCAGAACTCTAGAACACAAACTACCTTATTTGCATATTGGTGCACAGTTACCAAATTTGCTACTAGCCAGTCACTTGGCGAAGTTACATGTGTCAAGTGAGAAGGTTTCTGTCAAAAAGTAGTCATGTAATTGTAACAAAAATATTAATTTACTTAGATTAATAAAAGTTATCAACATGGCAAAATACATAGCACAATAGCTGGCAAAGACTGTCCATCTGCCATGCCTGTCCACCAACAGAGCCTACAGAAACTATTTGAACTCAATTCAGTTCAGTCACGTTATGGGACCCCTGTCCAGATGCTTGGAGAGCTTCTACTTACAGGTCAGAACCATGGTATCAGCACTACTTAGGCTTCTCTGGTCTATCAAAATTAGTAAATTGCCCTTTTCTCTATTCTTCCATGTAGCTAAATATGTCTAAACAGGTCTGAAAGTAAGAAAAATGGGTATTTTGAAAGTTGGGCAAAGTAAATGAGATCAACATGCCAAAGACATCCTGAGACATTTTCCTAGCCAGAGTCAGGAAGTATTCCGATACCCATGTGGTTGGAGTTGCAATCCTCAGAAGGGCATTTAGAAAACCTTATGGGTTATTTTCTTAAACTCTAATGGTACAGTCACTTCTGCTATAATGCTGGTTTTAAAACCATGAATTTGTTCCATGACAGTTACTAGATTACAGAAGACTTTGAGCGCCAGTAAATTTTGAACTTGCTTTCTCCGAAATTGCATCCATGGGACACATTAAGATGATGCAGAAAACTGAAATCTGATGAGCCTTGGTGTCAGGAACTCACCAAAGCATGAGGCGTATTCACTCCAGACTTCAGACACAGAGACCGCGGTGAGGGTTAATTACCCTATAAGGTTCTGTTTCATGATTATTTGCATTTGTGAAATTTTGTATTTAAAACACAAAACACATCCCTAATTTAGTTAAAATGACCTATTACATCATGTTTGCAAAGAGAAAGCCCTCTCAGGTGACCAAGACCTTCAGGAACAATCAAGTCATTCTTTTAAAAAATGTTTTATTTATTATTTTTTTATGTGTATGAGTATATTACCTGCATGTGTGTAAGTACACCCATGTTATTCAATGCCTGTGAAAGTCAGAAAAGGGTGCTAGATTACTCTGGAAATTGAATTACAGAGGGTTGTTAGTGGCCATGTGAGTGCTGGAAATTGAACCTGGTCCTTTGCAAGAGCAGCTAGAGCAATTTAGCTATGGAGCCATCTCTGTAGTCCCTCAAGTCATCTTTTTAAAAGGTTGGTTGTATCAGGTTTAGTCAGATTGTGTTTTTATTGTTTGTTTTTAATTAAAATATTTTATTTACTATCCACACATGTATATAATATAATGTGTTTGGTTCCAATTCAATAGATTCCCTTTAATTCCTCACGTATCCCCTCATATCATGTTTCTCTCTAAACTTCATATTCTCTCTCTCTCTCTCTCTCTCTCTCTCTCTCTCAATAAATATAGAGTCCATTTAGTGTTGCCTGTCTGTGCATGGATATGAAACCATCTACTGGTGCATGGGTAACTTTTCAGGACCCACATCTCTGAGAAAAACTGATTTTTCCCTCTCCCATTAGCTATCAACTACCAATAGCTTATTAGATAAGAGTTCCCTCCCCTACCCATGCTGTGGTTGTGGTTGGCTTGACCTTGTGCAACTCTTGCGCATACAGTTCTAGCCCTTGTGAATTCATGTGTGTAACTGTGCTGACACATCCAGCAAATACTGTTTCACTATAGAGATCTACTCTCGGTCTTGCAACCTTTCTGCCTCCTCTTCTGCTCTGATTCCTGATCCTTGTGCTGAGGGAATACGATATAGATGTCCCATTTATATCTGTGCACTATACAGTTTCTTATTCTCTTCACATTGATTTGTATTGGTCTCTGTATTAAATGCCATCTAGGGCAAAATAAAAGAAGCTTCTCTGATAACGGTCCAGAATACACTAATTTATAAAGATAAGAACTTCGGGGTCAGTTTGATATCCTGTCTATTTAATAGAATAATAGTACTAAGTTCTCCCCTAAGACCTGTGACCTAGCCACTATGGGTTTTTGACCCAGTTAACAATGCCAGGCATGAGTTCCGTCTTGTGGAGCTGGCTTAAATATAATCAGAAAATGGTTGGCTAGTCCCACAACATTCATGCCAATATTGCACCATTGGACGGGTCTTTTCAGGTCATTCATTATTGTAGCATACAGGGGTCAAAGCTGGGTAGGATGGGTGATGACTTTTCTCTCCTGGCACATGTACAGAACTTTCCAGTACAATAAATTTAGTGGCTTTTACATCAGTACAATTTAAAAGTTTTAAGCTGCTGAGTGAAGCTTTCAATGAAGAACACAAAAGTAGAAAATAATCCTCAGTCATGACATAGAAGATAACTGAAGAAAAAGAAACACCTACATGTTTTGACCCAATTTTCAATCTGGATAAAAAAGGTTTTCTCTCATTTCAATTTGAAATGTCCCCCGAGTGACCAAATGTCAGAGGTTTGCTCCCCAGAATGGTTTTAGTGGAAACGGGGAGGACATTCTAGAAGCGAGTCCTGGTGGAAGTTCTTTAAGTCACTGAGCACATCCCCTTGAAGGCTGTGATGGGGCCCTGCCCTCTACTTACATTCTTCCCTCCTTGGTCATGCAGTGAGTAGCCTCTTCTATGTGTTTCTACGATGATGTGCCACTACAGGTCCAGAGCAACAGGGACAACTCATTGTGGACAGAAGCCTCTAAACTAGGCAAAAACAAACCTTTTTTCTTTGTAAGCTGATTCCCTCCCTTGTTTGCTGTAGTGACAGAAAGTTGACTAACATAGGTATTTGTCATGAGCTTGTGCTCCAGAAATTCTGTCTCAGAAGAGAAAACACATGCTTGAGGATGTAGTTAATGTGCTTCTAGTCTCATTTTCCTGTATCTGAATCTCTGATTTTTCTGTTTTGCTTTTATGGAAGCCTTCACATATTAGGCTTGTGCTCTACCACTGAGCCATAAGCCCAAGCCTACCCTGTGTTTTTTAGCCGCACAGTTTTTCACTGCAGGAGTATTTTTCAGGAGTATGCGTGTCGCATTAGAGCAAAGCTGACTGTGCTATTGAGATCTAAGGAGCAAGTGCCGAGATTGCTAAATGGTGCCATGTGTAGGTAAAATTAAGGATTTCTTGTATTGGAATTGACTTACCAGTTTTCCTGTGGGTATAAATGTAGGTGAAACCTATTTATTATTACTAAGCATAAATCCATACTCATTTTTCTGTATAAGCTCAAAATGTTTTTGAACATTTTAAATTTAAATGCATGCTCAATTTTTCAAGAAATGTCATTACCATGTAAATTGAGAGAGAATTATATATTTAAAAAATTGTTCACCCTTTAGGGAAAACAGTTCTTTAATGGGAATGCTAATAAAGATATCTGAGCCACAAAAAAAGGTGAGGGCTGAGGGGAGGGGGCAAAACCTAACCAAAGCTGCACCCATCCCCCACTAGCTAGAATCTATGTTTTGTGCTTTATGTGTAGTTACTGTATCCATTCATGCAGACTGACTATTTCACTGCATCCTGTACCATTATAAGCGAATACTTACGTATTGAAATAGGCTTTAAAAATCAAATTCCTTTAATAAATTTAGGGTATGATGCTGTATTAAACAGGTCTTTCACTTCCTGTAGTTTGATGTGATGGGAATTTGCTAACCCTGGAGGCACTGCCTCTCCTAGGATTGATGATTTATTATACAGAGTAAGCAGGCCACCTGTGAGTGTACTTTTCAACGCAAAATAATCAATCCAAAGTCCACATGCTAACCACTTGCTTTATGCAGCTCCGCTTCTCCAGGCTACTATCCATTTGCCACAATCACTCCTGAGCCAAGGATCAAACACGCATGGATAGGTTTTCTGACTAAGTTACCAGAATTATTCAAACTAGCCAGTCTTAAATCTGCCTACCCTGCCTTGCCAGTTCCTTCCCGTGGAAGCCTCTACAAAGGCTCTTGCCAAAGTTGCTTCCTCTCAGTGCTTTCTGACCCATCCTGGTGCTTCCTTTTCTCATGGGATGTTGTGCCGGCTTCTTCTGGTAACTTGAGCAGCAAGCTAATTTTCTTGGCGCTGGTCTCCTTACCTTTTGGGCCTATCACACTTGGACTTTTCCATCAACAAGCTATGCTTTAAAATAAATGTTTATTTTAATACAGAAGAAGTTTGGTCTCATTTTGTTTTCATTTCCTGATTGCAAGAGGTTATTCTAAAATGTTTCTTATGTAAAGTTAGTACTGTATCTCATAAGACTGAAGATATCTGATCTTGAGCTTGTCAATGCAAAAGCATAACTCTTACCTCAAGGGGGATAAGAAATACTTTATTCAGGAGTCAAATATGAGTGACTATGGTCTAGTACACAGGTTCAGGTTACCCCAAATTCCATATTCCAATGTGGTAACAATTTCATGAAATTTTTAAAGGAACAGAACAAAGGAAAGTCATAAATCAAGGTACTTTTCAATACTTTGGTATAAACCTCAGATGCTATGTGATGACACTTAGCATTTGGTTGTTGAAAGCTGGTGGTCTGCTATGTTAATACATTCCAAAAGGATTTTACCTGTTAGTCACGGGATGCTAAGTCAGAAACAAAGGTGGGCAAGGAGTGGCTATTTTGGGGGCTAAAGATGGCCCGAGATAAAATGTTAATTATGCTCTGGATCTGCAACATTCCAAACTTTCCAGAATCATTGAAATTATAATCAATTGTTCAGCCTTTGTAGAATGTTCAGTTTTTTCGGGAACTTTCATTCACAAGGTTGATAGTACAGTATGGAGATTATTGGCATGGGTTTAGACACTATGTCACTTAGAGGCTGTTAGTCTGCTTTGAACCGAGACAAATGGTATATATTACATTTGTCTTAAAATCGCTCTTTCTCCCCAGTCTCCAAGGTCAAACTTACAACATTCCATTAATTTGGTCTCACGCACCATGTTTCATTAGAGAGTGTGATAGTAAGGAACGGGAGGATCTTGAACATTCTGGAGCAGCAATTCAGTTTAATACTTTCCTTCCAACCTTTCCTACTTCGTTGCTTTGAAGTCATTCATTTCTGTTATTACAGTGTCTCAGCAGTTTGTTCTTTGTATCTTTCTTCCATTATCCTATCATTCTTTAGAATCTACCATATATCCCTTGTACCTGTTAGACAATCAATACTTTAAAAAAATAGAATTCTCAATCCTTCTTAATGGCTAGTGTTCTTACAAAACTTCCAGAAGGAAGTCTGTTAGCTTCATGTCTTCTGTGGGAAAAGAAAGTTCTCTAGAGCTTCTTTATCTTTAACATAACAACAAACCAGTAAGCTCTGGGGTTTTCATTATTGAAGATGCAAAATAACATCTTAACTATGAGCATACATACCAGTGTTAGTTCTTAGGTTAAAATCCAGTTTGGGCATATATAAGTCAGTCTTAGGCACATTCTTTAAGAATCTTAGTTAAGGCACCTCTGTGAGACTAGTACTTATGTTGTAATTCTTTCATATAAGTGAACTTCATTTTAATAGTAACTATAACTTTCAAAAAACATAAAATGAATGTTTAATATAATGATAAAGCAAACAGATTTTTTTGGGGGACACATCTTATAACCTTTATCCAGTAAAAAGTTCTTTCTTAATATGTCTCAAATATGCAATATGTGAAATAGTTTGAAGTCAAATTATATTTTTTGAGAGATAATCAAGTTTGTGGAAATATCTGTCTTTAATACATGTTAACCACTCAAGAGATACTTTGTAAACTTCTTTCCAAAACTTACAATGTAATAACAAAAGACATGGTTTCATGAGTCCCTGATAAAATTTAATTTTCATTACTATGGTTCTTTCTGTTTCAATACAGTTATCAAATTTTTGCCCTCAATCTCAGTTTAATAAGGAAATACAACCACTTTAAACTTTTATTCAAGTTATTCACTTACCTTAATTTTGCTGTTTGTGCAACACAAAAATTAAGACTGAAATTTGGATCTCAAATCTAATATCTCAAATGTTCAAGAATAACACTAGATATCTTCATCTTTGCTCAGTTTTCTAAATTCTTATAGTTGGGAAAATGCCTTTTATCCTACATGAAAATACTTCATCTGAAGGAATTTTATCTACTGTATGTTTTAGACATATATACACTCCAGAACATTACTTAAGACTTAATATAGGAAAACACTAGGTATCACTTCCATAGGAGATTTGGTGCATAGTTACTCCATGGAGAGAAGAGAGAATTCAAATTCTTTTTGCAAAGGTGAACATTTAATTACTAAGTATTCCCAGACAGCCCTGCCAGCTCTAGTCCATTTTCCCTACACATACATCATTTCTTCTTTCCAATTCTAAATCATAAAATAATCAGGGAACATACACATAAAAGATAAATTCCAAATTATAAGATTATTTTAGCAAAGCTAGATATTTATGTTATTACCTAGCAAGGTTAGAGAAATGGGCTGATGATGTAAAATTAATAAAAACTCATCTACACATGGCAAAATCTCATAACTTTCACATATTGACTTACACATTTTGAGGAAAATTCCTACTAGGTTCAAAAAGGACTTAGAGTTTTATGAAAGCTGTTTGTAAATGGTGATCCAAATTATCAATTAATAAAATAATTATGCTGAAAGCATCATAGTCAACACTGGCACAATAGTGAATCCAACAAGTTCTAGAAATTTTAAACAGTCACGACAGATAAATATCTTGAAGAAATGTGAAGAAGTTTCACTGAGTGTCAATCTTGGGTCATTTCACTTAACCTTTAAATACTATATTATAATGTGAGATACCCATAAGTAAAGGCAGAGAGAAAAATAACTAAAAAACCAGGGAAGTGTATTAGAACGATTATGATAACATTCAATGAAATCAATTACTTCTGACACGTAGTAAGAGGAGTTGTGGCATTTGAGTTTGAAGAAGTGTTACCAACTTACCTCCCATGTCCATTCCTTAGTGTGTACCCACATCTGCTTGTTTCATTATTCTTGCTTCTTTCTTGATCCTCTGGATTCCTTTTTTTGTCCTTTATTTCATTTGAAGAGAGATTTGTGTGGGTCAATCTTTAAAGGTAGGTGCTATCAAGGGGGAAATGGAAAAATGGTGGTGGTGGGGGCTTTAACTGTGGGAGAAGGAGAAGGGCAATACAGGGAGAAAGGGAGGAAGGAGAGAGAAGCAATCCTAAGGATGTTTGAAAAAGATAAAAGGAAATATTTTATAAGTTTATTTATATAATATACATATATACATATTATAAATACATATATAATATAATGTGGTATGTGTGTGTTTGTGTGTGTGTGTGTGTGTGTGTGTGTAACTAAAGGCAATCTAAGAAAAATCCTAGTGCTAGGCAAGAAAAACCTCCCTTCAAAGTTGTTGGTCAAGTATCCAAGAGACAACGTGAAGAATATGGATTACTGCCATATATCTTGGTCACCACCAAGCACCAGAAGGAAAGACACTTCAGTCAGAATTTGGAGAAACTGAGCTACAATTGACATGGAAACTTTCTCCCTGAAGACTAGTTTTCATAGTATTGGAAGGTGCTGAGCAAGATACCAAGAGAAAAACCTAACCAAGGATCCTACCCACTGTAAAGCCTATGGACCACAATGATCAACCCAGTAAAATATTTGTATTGATGCAATTGTGGCACTTTTACCTTGGGGGTAGCCAACAGCTGTCTAATTAGACTGAAGGACCCTCCATAGGAGGGAACCATGTGTGGTACTGCAAGCATAGCCAAATACCCATGACTGAAAATGTCATAAACCCTAGAGAAAAACTTACTGCCATTTTCCTAAACCAATGTAACATTAGAAATACTTATCCTTATATTTACAGATAAATGCAGATCTTCATCAAAGAAACTTTTTTTGCAATAGATGGAGACTATTACAAAGTTCCACTGTGGGTTAAAATGCAAAATATGAATGACCTTAGGGTGTCTTGTCACAATTGAAACATCTATAATGCCACTACTAAACCTAAGGTTCAAAGAATATTGGGGGATAGGGAAGTAAAGATTGTAAGAGCTAGAGGACCAGGATGCCGGCAACTAGATAACATCTTCCAGACATGGCAGGGAAGTTGCACCCATGAAATCTCAACAATGTAGTTGCCTAAACAAGATATGTAAAATGACAGCACCAATTGGCATGCCAATGAAATTTCACAAAGTGCCATCTCTAGATGAAGAGTTACAGGTAACTAATGGCTACTGAGAGAAAGAGAACCATTTTTCTACAGGGAAGAGCTCCTTGATGGGTTATCCAACTCCAAGTGGCTAGCCATAAACATATGTACATGCAAGCACCACTAAAAAGACTCCATGTATTATAATACATGTATATATGTATATGTAAACAACAATAATCAAGGAAGTGGTCACAAAGTTGAGTGAGATAGGCTGGAGTGCCTGGAGTCTTTTTATAGAAGTGAGTGTTAGGTCCTTGACACTCAAGTTCTTTGCTGGTCAGGTGATTGTTTGATGGCTCCTCTCTCCCAGTGGCCTCTGTTGACTGCATTAGGATGGAGAGTCTGAGGTCTATGAGCTCATAAGGGAATTCTCGACTATGTCACTTCTCATGGTGGTTTTCTTGCAGGTAACTTCATATCTATCAGTGAGAAAGGGGGATCTCATGCCCATCAGAGAAGGAGAGCCTTTCCCCTGAGTGTTTATCTTAGCAAGTGTGCCTGTGGATTTCCCTTGTAATTGGAGCTGGCCTTGCTTATTTCTATTGAGGAGACTCTCCCAGGAAAAACAGAGAGAAATAAGGTCTATACCATTTTGTTTTGGCTGGTAGACCTAAGCCAACTAAAAACATGATTTTTATATTCAAAGCTGTCTTACTCTGCAATCAGATGACTTTATTATATTGTTGGTTTTATTTCAAGACTCCATTCTGCTTTCTGACTCTGTTTTGATTAGTCAAATTTGCCTCAGATCTTCATTACTATAAGTTAGACCTCTACTCTGCACTGCAAAATAACGTTACAGTTTAAATATACTTTCTGCTGCTGTCGATTTTTCTCGCCAGTATTAAGCTGACACTTGACTGAGCAAATTAAATTGTCTTCTGGCTCATTTTCCCATCTGTAAAAATAGGAAGATTCATTGAAAATCTGTCTTTGAAATCCATTATGATATAAACCTCTGATGATGTGAAAAATGTAAGCTAGCTAACAAGAAAGGTAGTTTGACCAAGATTCTCCTGAGATTTTTTTTTAATTGTTGGAATTTTTATTGAATTTTTGTGTATTTCATACAGAACATTTTAATTTAATTTTTTATTTTTTTTTAACTTTTTCAAAAACTTTATTGAGAATTTCATACATGCATTTAAGGTGCTTTGATCAAATTCATGCCCACTCCCTCCCTTCCAACACCTCCCATATTTCCCCATCACTTTTTTCTTTTTCTTTTTCTTTTCTTCTTTCATTTATTTATTTTTTTATAGGGCTTTTGGGTACTCTACTATTCCCCCTCTGAAGAGGGAACCCTAATTAGATACAAGCTCCCAAATACTTTTGGGCCTTTAGAACAGAGTATGTTGCTAACAGTCCCAAGGACATTTTGACTTTTAGCCAAGAAACTGGCTACTTTTCTTTGGGGTCTTTTTACCCTAATTGCCTAGCCAGTTCCAACCTCCTATTCTTGTCATGCCACCCTCCAAAGGGGCTACCCAGATTGCCAATAGGGAATAGGGACACAGACCACTCTGGCTTCTTCCATGATGAACAGGGATGCAGGGTGAGGCAATTGGAGTACCCCTTCAGTGCAGAGGGCATTGCATGCATATGGTACACTTACATAGTTGCAGGCAGAAAATTCATACCCATAAAATAAAAATAAATGAATCAAAAATATTATTTAATTTTTCTATTTGCTTTACAAGTTCTAGCCTGAGAACTAATAAAAAGTCAGAACAGAGCATTTTTCAAATGTTCATATGAGAGTCCATTGGAATTTCTTGACAAGGGCTTCCAAAAGTATCCTTCTATTGGGTTCTTCCTCATTTTTCTTTTGTCTTCCAAGGCTGGATTCTAGAGTAATGGATTCAGGATTTGCTTTCAGGTATTTCAGAGATTTCTTCAAGTTAATCAAATCAGTATGTCCTCAGATTATCACACTGTGTGAATTTGGATCTGACCCCTCAGTGTTCTCCCTGTCCATTTTCTATTCTGTAATTACTTTAATGGTTCTCTAGTGGCTTCTTCCAGTTTTCTTTGATATTTTACTTTAGAAGACTTATTCTGGGTATTATATTTTGTTCTAGATAGCTCTAGTTGTCAACTTGACACACCTGAGTGGAAAGAACTTCATCTGAGGATTTTCAACCATTGGATTGGCCTGTGACCATGTCTCTGGGGGATTTCCCATGATTGCTGAGTGATGTGGGAGGGCCCAGGCCACTGTGGGCAGTACCACCTCTGGACAGGTGATACTGTGTTGAATAAGCAGGCAGAGCAATGACCATAAGAGCAAGCCAGTAAGCTGCATATCTCCATGGTCTGTTTCAGTTCCTGCCTCCAGGTTCCTGCCCTGAGTTCCTGCCTTGGCTTCCCTCAGTGATGAACTGTGACCTAGGAGATGTAAGATAAACCCTTTCTTCCCCAAGTTGGTTTTAGCCAGTGATTTTATCATAGCATAGGAAAAAAACCTACGATATTGGATGCAAACAAATGCTTGAAATACAGTTACAAACATATGATTATCTATCTACCATCTATCAATCTATCATCAATCTATCTATCTATCTATCTATCTATCTATCATCAATCTATCATCTATCATCTATGTATCTATCATCTATCAATCTACCTTCTATCTATATCTATCATCTATCTATCTATCTATCTATCTATCTATCTATCTATCTATCTATCTATCTATCTATATCTATCGATCTAATCTATCATCTATCTATCTAATCTATCTATGTACCTATCATCAATCTATCTACCTATCACCAATCAATCAATCAATCAATCATTCATATATCTATCATCTATTTGCATCTATCCATCCATCCATCCATCCATCCATCCATCCATCCATCCATCCATCCATCCATCCATCTACCCTTTCTTATGTACCTGAAACATACTATTAGAATAAAATCATGGTCAATTACATAAATATGTAAACTCTAGAAGGACGGATGCTGCACTGATTTTTATATGCTATGTTATCTCCAGTGTCCAGAGTGGAAACTCAGTGTATGTTCACTGAATTAATAATGAATGATATTAGTAAAAATCTAAGAGTTGCATTTACTGTGACATGAGTTCTAATAAATGGGAAAATATAGTCAGTCAATGAGAACAGAGGCTGGCTAATGTACTGTATCAGGGTCTGACATTGAAAATGATTCAGTGGACCATATCTGGGGAAAAGAGGTTGCTGGGTGGCTACAGAGGTACAATTTGAACTAGGCTTGACTTGTGAATTTTATGTGGAGATGAGAGAAGAGGAAGGATTTCACTAGAGGAAATATTTGAACAGACGTTCTAAGGAGTGAATTTTGGAGAATAGTAACCTGAACCATCTGGTCTAGTTGGAGAACTAAAATAAATGTTGATCTGATCTAGTACATTGAAGAGGGAGAAAAAATGCTGATGTTATTTAGTTATAGATAAAGAAAAGCTAATAAATACTAAATTGACAACGTGGTTTTTTTTTTCTCCTGGTTTCCTATAATTATTCATTGGGTCACATGCTGTTGTTGATCAGAACCTGGATGATGTGATGACTCATACCTGTAATCCCAGCATCCTCGAGATGGAGGCAGGAAGATTGTGTGAGGCCATTATGAGGTACAGAGTGAGACCCTATTTCCAACAGTATTAGATAAACCAACCAACCAACAACAAGAACAGAAAGGTTATTTACTCATTGATTTAAATATTTACCTGCAGTAATGATCATTCTTACCTTGTCTCTATAAGAATAGAGCAAACATGCAATTTACTACTTGATTTGATATGCTGTATGTGTTTGAAGAATGCTTATAATAAATGCGTTATCAGATCTGATGTACGGAGTAAGAGTCTTCAGGGATGCTTAACTGTGTTTCCCTCTAACCAATACAAATGTTTCTATTTGGTAAATGATGAAAAAATGGACGCCTCCATAGGATGGGAATGCAAATGTAATATTGAGTCTTTTATTGTAGTAATCTAAATTCCATTTTTTTCTCTTAATTGGCAGTCTGGTCAGCTTCTCCTGAAGGAAGTAATTATTGAAGAAGCACAAAGCAGTGTTCGGATTCCTCCCCTTCATTAGGTTTTAAAAGATGCTAATCTCACAAATCTCTATAGACCAATTTGCTAAGAAGAAAAATCATTTTAATATTTGGTGATTGAAACCTCGCAGCCTACATTCATCATTTTAGTGCCAACTCCACTGTGGATTTTAACTAATCAGACTCACTACGCTTCAGTCCTTTACTGCCTCTTGTATTTTCCCAAAGTTCTCTAGCATCCTGTGCTTCTCTATCAGTTCATTTTTCTTTTCATCCTTCTGCCTGCTATCAGGTGCTTATGAAACTCTTCATCATTATAAAATTAAAATATTTAAAAAACTTTGATTTTGTCTATATGAGTGTATTTCCTGCATGTAGGTAGGTCACCCATGTGGGTACTGGGAAATGAACCTGGGTCCTTTGCAAGAGCAGCCACTCCTCTTAATGCTGAGCCGTCTCTCCAGCCCCTAAACTAAAATATTTTTATTCCACCAAATAAATCCATAAAATTTTCATCTCAATGCAATCCATGTAAAAATGAAGATATTTTATATTTTGACTGAGTCCTCACAATCCAGTATACACTTTCATATTTAATGGCACATCTTAATTTGAAAGTAAAATGTTATTAGACATGCTTGATCTATATTTAGACTTTATAAGATTTACATTTGAAGAATACTGAAATATCAAACTTGCTCCAAATAGGCCTTAAAGTTCACCCAAAATAGAGACAGATATCATTTAAAGTTAAATTTATGTTAATTAAAAATAAGTCTACTGAGACCATCCCATTCTTTTTAGTGCTGATTAGTGTTCTGTTATAGAGATGGACCAGTTTGTTTATCCACTTACCCATTGAAAGACATTTAAACTGCTTCTTGTTTAAGGTATTTCTAATAGAACTGCTGTATACATTTTCATCTAGGTTTCTGTGTGAGTATAATTTTTATTCCCCTAGGATACATGTTTAAGGTTGGATCTATGTTTAAGTATATTAAAAAAAAAGACTACCATTTTTCCAGAGTGGTTTTCCTACTTTGAATTTCCTCCTGTACTCTGAAAGTTCTAGATGTTCTTATTCTCCCTAGTCTTTGAAAATTAAACGTTCATTTTAGTGATTATTATATGGGTGGTATGCTGCATCTCCCTCCCAAGTAATGATGTTGAACATTGGTTCCTGTGCTTAGTTGCCTTTTTGTAAATGCTTTATGGCAACATATCTGTTCAAATGACTAAGTGTAGGTTCTGCACTATAACAGCACTTGGGAGGCAGAAGCAGGTGGACCTTTGTGAGTTCGAGGCCAGCCTGGTTTACATAGTGAGTTCCAGGACAGCTGGGGCTACAGAGAGACCCTGTCTCAAAAAGACCGAAAAAAAAAAAAAAGTTGCGGTTAGGAAAAGCAAATTTCTTAGAATTGTAGAAACAATAGGCTCCATGGAGATGCAGGTATAACTGAATGAAAAGGCATTCTGCTTGGGTACTTGTAAGGTTCCCAGAATTATAAAATCAATGTGCTCCCTGAAATGCAGGTGCAACCTTCAAGACCATTCTCCATAGCTGACTACAGTTAGAGCAGGGGTGCGGGAACACAGGGCAAAGCAAAAGTCAGCTGTGATAAAATGGAATCAGTTTTGCCATTTCAATCTGAGATCACAGATGTGCAGACAATCATGACCCTTTACCAAGATACTTCCATCTACCAAGGAACCAGAGAATGCCAGAAAGAAAAGAGCCTTGATCCTGACATTATGGATTATCCACTCCTGAGACATCTATGTATCTCAGGGGGTAATCCTTCACTATCATCTTCCTGATGTTTCATCAATCCCAAAGTTAAGAATGTCACCAGATAGTATTGCGAATCAATTACAGTGATTCCTTGTTTTGCTATAACCCACCTGTCTGATGTTTCTACTGATACTTTGAGAATGTGCCTTATTTAGAACGGACTTCATAGATTATTGTCTCATGGGGTTATGGAGTTTGAGGTAACCTAAATCTGTGTTGCTGTGCCATGGTCATTTATATTTGGCTCCAGAATAATTGATCTCATCTGCCCTTTGAGATAAGAGCTACTCTTTTGCATCAGCACTTCCTGACATTTAAATGTGGGGCCCTGTGAACAGTCCACTTTCACAAGAAGAATAACTCAGACCAATACCAGGTACCACTGTGGGCCTCTTTTACCCAGCAGTTCAGTATTGCTTCCTTGGGTGGATATTCTTTCTAGATTTTGTACCTCACTTAGGTTGATCAATATCTGTGGCTTTAATATGTTTTGTTTATCTTTGT
This sequence comes from Nannospalax galili, assembly GCF_000622305.1. Taxonomy (NCBI): domain Eukaryota; kingdom Metazoa; phylum Chordata; class Mammalia; order Rodentia; family Spalacidae; genus Nannospalax; species Nannospalax galili. The sequence continues at coordinate 1,979,658 of NW_008356952.1, forward strand.
TTTCAAAATGTTCAGTTACAGAACTGGAGAGATGGCTCAGTGGTTAAGAGTATGGCTGTTCTTACAGAAGACCTGGGTTTGGTTCTCAGCACTCTCATGGTGGCTAACAACTGTCATTAATTTCAGTTTCATGGGATCTGACACTCCCTTCTGGCCTTCATGGGCATTGCACGCACAGGTATACTTACATGCATTCATCAAAACATAAAAATAAATAAGTCAAACATTCACTTGGCTAATTAGCTAGTTTCCCTAGCACTCTTCATGTCTATCTCAGGGAAAGAGGCAATATTTAAAAGCTGCCATTCGGCATTCCAGCTGGTCTTATGGTTAAATGATTTTTGGCAACTACTGACTCCTTTGATATCAGATTCTTCAAAGTCCTTATCTTGACCAAGTCTAGGTAAAATACAACTCTAAAGATCTTAAGCAAAAGAAAAATGGCTATTTAAAAACTTGCTTAACTTACTTTAAGGCATACAAAAGCATCATAAGGTTTACAAGTAGTCTCAGTGTGTTTAATTGCATTATATCTTTTCATTATAAAATATTTTATTTATTATTTTAATTTTATATGCATGAGTTCACGCATGTAAGTGCACCTGTGTTGTGCAATTCCCACAGAGGTCAGAAGAGGGTATTGGATGCGCTGGAACTAGAGTCATGGACAGTTGTTAGTCATCATGCAGTTGTAGGGGAATAGAACCTGGGTCTTTTGTGAAGGCAGTCAGTGCTCTTAACTGCTGAGTCATCTCCCCAACCCCTAAATTTTCTTTTGTGATATATTTTGGACAGTAATCTTGGTGTCTTAGTTTGTTTCTCCATTGCTGTGACAAAACAATCTGACCACTACCAACACGGGGAGGAAAGGGTTTATTTAGCTTACAACTCCCAGGTTGCAGTTCATCAGGGAGTTCAAGGTAGGAACTCAGGGCAGGAACCTGGAACTG
>NW_008356952.1:1980837-2016184 GCF_000622305.1 Nannospalax galili
TAGAGGAAATTCCCCAATTGAGGCTCCCTCAACCCAGGTGTGTCAAGTGGACACTAAAGCTATCCAGCACACTTGGTAAATTTAAAGAAAAAACAGAAAGATATCAAATTTTAAAAAGGTGTGTACTAAGCAAACTAACTCCATTTTGGATTAAGCGGCCATTTTAGAAGCTTAGCCATAGTGTATTTCCAGCTCAAGGATTGTTCTAAGAAATCCTGACTCCTTTCCCCTTACCTCCCAGGAGAATGCTGCCTTGCCATTTGCTTTCTATACATATAGAAAACAAAATTATTATGATATGAATAACTGCTGATTTTGGCTTCTGTAACTTACTTGTTCTGCTATTTTAGGGCACCTTGACCTATAGACTGTGACCACCCTCCACCCTGTTATTCGGGGACCACCTTGTCAATGTTCCTTTTGCCATTTTTGCTTTAAAAGGTCCCCTTCCCTCCCCTCCCCATTGCAGCACTCTAATCCGATACAGACACTGCAGTCCCAGCTAGCTTGAATAAAATCTTTTATTCTGATCTAAATTGAGTCTGGTGGTCTTTTCTTAGTAGTCCCGGGCTCTATAACAGGTGATGTACAGGTTATAGATATAAAATGCATTGTTTCTAAAAGTAAAGGTTATAGTACATTGTAAAAAAGTTATAAGAATTAAAACTAAAAAAAAAATGACATGGTTATAATTAACTTAATTGTAATGAGAGGGTTAATAAATTTTCTAAGGTAAAAATCCAATACTCAGAGGTAAAACTCATGACTGCTTCTGTATTTACAAGATTTTATTTTTTAAAATTTATTTATTTTTATTTTATGTGTATGAGTGTTTAGCCTGCATGAGTGTAAATGCGCCATGTGTAAATACCCACAGAGGCAGGAAGAAGACTTGGATCTCTTGCAAATGGAGTTATGTATGGTTGTTAACCATGTGGGTGCTGGCAATCAAACCTGGGTCCTTTGCAAGAGCAGCCAGTGTTCTTTACCACTGAGGCATATCTCCAGCCCCCAAAGGATTTTCTTGAACATTAGTTTGCTCTTAATAACATTTATACAAAACTAACTAAAACAAAAGCCCAAGGATTTTCTGTTTTCTTCTTTTACTAAATAAACCACTGGAGACTTGATGACTTGATTATATCAAGGTGCTGTTATTTGTCCATGGGGTAAAATCTTTATTTACCAGATAACCGCAGACATAATAATAGGGGGAATTCTATCACAAAGAAATGTTTCCATTCATAGTATTCCCACTAAATTACAAATATTTGAATATTTTTGTAAAGTTTAGCATATTACATAATATTTTCATTGTGTCTATGAACTTCAGTCCACTAAACTGGTGATTAAACAACCACTGGCCCTATATAATTGGCTGAGGCTTCTGGCTTCTCTTGCCAGGACACCTTCACCAGTTCTTCTTAATCCATGATCTGAGACTTTTGGAAAACATTCCTTAGGACCTGAAATAAAATAAAATAAAAGCTATATGAGACATTTCTATTGAAGAAAGACATATAATATTATAAGGGATTTTTAAAAATGACAACCAAAATTTCCCAATTGGTGCTTTGTGAACAATGAAAAAGAAAACTATAGAAATAAGTTAGGTGATTTCATCAAATAAGAAACAACAGCACTTAAAGGCTCCCTTCAAAATGGAGGAAAAGAGTCCATCACATACTTCTAACTTCTGTCTGTGCTGAAACACTTCAGGGGATAAACTTGGGTTTAGATATCTCACCTTCTGAGACTGCATCCTTGTGGACTTCAGAAAAGCTGGTTGATACCCATCTTCAACTACAATGACAACTAGGTACCCGAAGTAACAAAAAACTCCTCTGACAATATTTCTAACTCTCACTTCTCATATTTCTTAAATCGCTTTGTAAACTTTAACCATTGCCTAAGATACTTGGAATTTTCTTTGGTATATCTCTAAATGAAAAAAAATAATACTAATCTGGTTTTAGTAAAGCTACAAAGAAGGTGAAATTATACCCTTAAATCAATCATGTTTTGCTGTGTCTATTTGCCTACCCAAACCTCCAACCTTAGTCTTCAGATCTAAAGAGTTTCTGTAGACACAGGAGAAAGTCATTCACTCAGTCTGGCTAAGGAGAATGATGACATGTGTAGGGTATTCTATTGTTTAAGATGCTCAATTCTTTCATCTGCTATCTTTGCTTCTTTAGGCCATGTTGTGTTCTTGATTGTATCAGATAGAGGACATGAAGAAAAAAAATCATGCCTAGATCATGATGGTTAATAGAGTCGATATGTCTTCCTTAGAGGATTTACCAAGGCTTCGCTCTCCTGAAGACTGCATACTCAGCCTCAGCTATACCACATCCTAGGAGTAAGTCTCCTAGCAATATGTGTGAAAACACAGTATTTGACCTCCGCATGTACAAAATATAATGCTTGGTCAGCATGGGGAACTGTGGACTGAAGTTCTCAGAAAAAGAAAACCAAAACATTCTTATGCTAAGAATTTGACAAGGTTGGCTGACTCATTAGAACTTTGACTGTAGAGAGCTAATGTTATAGGGTGAGAGACAAAATTGATCTTGGGCTACCTTTGATCCTCTAAAGAGCCATTCATTGCCTATTTGTATGAAATAACATTCTTTTAAAAATATTTTATTCATTTATTTTTATTTTATGTGTATGAGTGTATGGCCTGGATGTGTGTACGTGCATCGATGTCATGCAATGTCCAAAGTGCACAGAAGAGGGTGACAGATCCCCTGGAACTGGAGTCACAGACAGCTGTCAGCTGCCATGTGGGTGCTTAGAACTGAACCTGAGTCCTCTGTAATAGTAGCCAGTGCTCTTAACTGCTCAGCATTTCTCCAGCCATGTGAACTGAGATTTTTATGCTATTAGGTAAATCCATTTGTATGGTGACAAATCTGGAAGGGTCTGACAAAATATAAATAACACCTTTTAGGAAATAAATTCAATGGAAACCCTGGATAGTAGGCTTTCAAACTCAGTGACCTGGGCGTCATCAACACTTTCCTTCAATGATACCTGTCTTCCTGCTTGCTCTTGGCTCTTCTCTTCTCAATAAGCTTATACAGCTATTTCTTCCAGAATCCAACAAACCCACTTAGAGGTGGAATTCAGCAGTTACTGCTACCAGAGTCAAGAATATGGGCTAGGGAGGACTTCTGTTTAACCCAGAACCAGCAGGCTGAGAAATTCCATGGATGCTCTCTAATGGAGTTCCAGGAGATACAGCAACTTTTTGAGACAGAGTAGGAGAAACGTTCTGCCCGATTCAGCTCTACACTCTTATTCAGCATCAAGAAGTTGTAGGCAGACAACTTCAGCTCCTCCCTTCATCTTCCCTAACGAATTATGGAGAAAAGTCTCTTAGGGGTAGTTGAGATAAGGAATAGTTTAGTAACTTGGGACTCTAATTATTTCGGTTAAACACACCTCTGGTCTCTTCTAATAAAGCACATGGTAGCCTAGCTACTTTACCTGCACATACTATATACCCACACTCCACTCAAACAATGCACCTAGCAACCCTCTATCAACACAAGATCCCCACTGGCAGAGAGCTGTGGCCACACCTCTCTCTGAAAAATGGAGTGAGTTTTTCCTGCCCCTACCATCATCAAACATGGACAGTTTCTATTCAAATATATTCCCAATGAATCTGGGTATAAGGGAAGAGTGTCAATTCAGCCCAGAGAGGTTTTGACTGCTTGTGCCATAGGGCAAAATCGTGTTCTTAAGTGAGCTTTTAGGAAGAATCTGCTATTTAGCATCTTATGCCTATGCGTAATTAGCACGCATATGATTAAAATCTAATGAATTATGGGAAAGGACGTGCTCAGCAGAGAAATAACTTATCCTGTCAATCATAATAGAAATCCACCCAAACTATGCCCCTAGAAACCAAACTCCTCTTTTACTGATAAAAGGAAGCCCCAAATAGGTTAACTGAGACCTTGGGTATCTTCACTTACGTGCCCACTACCCCTTGCAGTGTATTCTGCTCTTTTCTGTTTGCTATTTTTACAGTGAGCTTTTATTTCAATTTCTTTAATGAGAGGCCAAGAACTTGAAGACACCTGGTCCATACCTCAGCCACCAGTAAAGTAAGTGAATAAAGGGTTACATTGTTATTTTCAGCTTGGTTCTGTGTCTTAATGGGCCACTTTGATTCTCTGGCTTCTCTAGCAACATTTGCTATAGTTCTTCACTGTATTACCTTTTTTGTTTTGTTTTTTTGAGACAGGGTCTCCCTAGCTCCAGTTCACCTGGAACTTGTGCTGTAGACCAGATTAGCCTCCATCTCACAGAGATCTGCCTGTTTCTGTACACCCCCCCCAAGTGCTGGGATTAAAGGTGTGTGTAACTACTCCAGGCTCTATATTATCTTTTTAAATGGAGTCCTGTGATGATTTAATTTTCATTATCAAGTTCATTAGATTGAGCGATGCCATCTCTGGTTGTGTCTGTGATAGCATTGCTAGACATAATTATATCATGAGGATCCTAATTTAATGAATATATTCCTTCCTGCAAAAATTCATAGTATGATGATGTTGGGATGTGGTGAAATGAAGTAGGTGGACTTACTTGGAGGAGGTAGATTACTGAAACATGTCTTTGGGGGACTATATATTTTCTTTGTCTCTTCCTTTACAGCCCCTACCCTCTCTCTGCTTCCTGGGTATGATCCTGTGGATAACTCTCCTCTTTCACACCCTTCCTTTAATGATAGTCTGAATACTGTGAAATCTTGAGCTAAATAACTCCTCCATGTAAGCTGTTCTCTCTGGTATATTGATAAGGTGATAGGAAAGTAATGCAAGTTCAGAACTCCTTGAAGATCTTTCTGTTTTCTCTATGTCATCTATCAACCCACCCTTCAACCCATCTGTGGGATATAACAAAATGGTGCTAGCACATGCACAGTCAGACCAATTAAACTCTTGGAACCTGATCTTTGCCAAAACACCTGGCAACAGCTGAGGCTGCTAGAAGAGCCAATCATGAATGGCCACATTATCGGGAGATGAAGAGGGACCAATGAGAGGAGATAAATAAACTATATAAGCCCAAATCCTTCCTGTAATAAACGAATCTGCAGCACCTCGCCTAGTGCCTGCTTCCACCTGACTCCCGGTGTCTGTGTGTTGACTTCACTGCTCATCCCCTCCTGGCTGGGACCCTGACTCTCCCCTAGGCTGGACCTGCAGGGAAACTGCAACACCCATCTAGATCTAGTTCTGCAAAATATTCTAATGAGTTTTATAGATTGTGGTTGGAAGATGGGGAGACAGTTTGACAGATTCCTGGAACATTGGGATTTCAAAACCCACATATTTGAAAATAATTGACCACTTTCAACTGTTAAAGTCCAAAAATATAATGCATTAGGCAGTCATATGTGTTGTACTTCAGTTGGTTCTAGCTTACTGTCTATTGCTGTGATAAAACACCAGGACCAAAAGCAAGTTGGGGAAGAAAGGGTTTATTTCAGATTATACTCTGGTTACACTCCATCACTGAGGGAACTCAGGGCAGGAGCCAGAGGCAGGAACTGAAGCAGAGACCAAAGAGGAACTAGGCTTACTGGCTTGCTCTATCTGGCTGAGCTCAGGTACATTTGTTATACAGGCTAGGCGCCCACATTGGACTGGGCCCTCCCACATCACCCAACAATCAAGAAAATGCCTCACAGACATGCCCGTAGATAAGGTCATCCAGTTCCCTACTGAGTTTCCCTTTCCCAAGGGAAATCATGGCAGTTGGCTTTAGAAAAGCAAATGATGAGCATCCACTAAATTTAATTTATAATGGTAACACATTGTTGTGGGTTGAAAGTGAAATGTCTTCTGTAGCCCATGTGTTTAAAGACTGTAGTCCCCAGCACACAGCACTGTTTGGGAACATTGTGGGAACTTCAGAAGATGGAGACTTGTGGCAAGTACATTGCAGGGAGCAGGCCTTAAGGTTTCAGAGCCAACTCTACTTCCTGTTCTCTCTGCTTTCTTGACTGCTGATGCAGTATGACCATCCAGCTTCATGTTCCTGTCCTCATGCTTTCCTGCCATGTTGGACTATATGCACTTGAAACTGTAGTCTGGAATAAGCCCTTTCTCCCTTAAGTTGTTCTGGTTAGTATTTTGTTGTAGCAACACCCAAAGTAACTAAGATACTCATGCTGCAGTGCTTCTTAATCAGTAATGATGAGGTTTATCATAAAGCCAGGTTCTTGGAAGACACCTCAAATCAAATAAGCTGACTCTTCCAAGGGAAAAGATCAGGAATTATGCATGAGTAAGTAAGCTTATTTTTGTCATAAGATAACCCTGGCCAGGAATAAAGTTACATGCATATTTCACAGTAAGAATATTGACCATTCTCCCTGTAATTTAAATAAATTGGTGTCAAATTTATTAAATTCACAAATGTAAACTTCTGGTATGATAGTACTTCTTTGATTACTGTTATGGTATGACTGTGAAATTTATTTGGTTCTTTTTTGGACAAACTCTCCCATAGCCCCAGTTTACCTGGAACTTACTATGTAGACTAGGCTAGCCTAGATCTCACAGAGATATCTGCCTGTCTCTGCCTCCCAAGTGTTGGGATTAAAGGCATGCACCACCACACCTGGTGTACAGCAAGTATTTGAATGCTTGCTGCTGAACTGGTGACATTTTGTAGGAGGTCATAAAATCTTTAGACCTGTACAGCCAAGCTGAAAGAAGTTGGTCACTAGGGGTAGGTCACTATATTAGTTACTTTTCTGTTCTGGTTTGATTCTCCATTGCTGTGCTAAAACATTCTGACCACTACAAACTTGGGGAGGGAAGGGTTTATTTGTCTTACATTGCCTGGGTCACAGTTCATCAGGGAGCCCAAGGTAGGAACTCAGGGCAGGAACCTGGAGGCAGGAGCTGGAGCACAGGCCACGGAGGAATGCTGCTTACTGGCTTGCTCCCCTGGCCCCTGCTCAGCCTGCTTCTTATGCAACACAGGCTCACCTGCCCAGGGGTGGCACCACCCACAGTGGGCTGGGCCCTCCTGCATCACTCAACAATCAAGAAGATGCCCCACAAACATGGCCACAGGCCAGTCCAACGGAGGAAGTTACCCAATTGAGGCTCCCTCAATCCAGGTGTGTCAAGTTAACACTAAAGTTATCCAGCACAGCCATTGAAAATTATATCTGCCTCTGGTTTCAGCCTGAACTCTTTGCCTCCCAATCCTTGCCATGTCAATAAGCAAGTAGCCTCACATCCTGCTACCATGGCTGCAGTTGTTCCTGCCTTCCTGTTTTCTCTGCCATGATGAACTGGGGCCCTCTGAAACTGTCAATAAAAATGTATCTTTCTTTCCTTAAGTTACTTACGTCACCTATTCTATCAATGAGAAAAGTAATCAACGTAACTATGCTTTAGTTTTGTTTTTTGAGTCTCTGTAATCCATCTGGTTTAAGCAAACATTGAAATGGTTAAATTTTTATTTTCTTTATGGGATGAGAAAATTTATAAGAATTCTCAAACAATGGGTGGCAGGCTCATTTTCAGAGATGTATTTCATTTGAGTGTTATGAAACATACTAAACACATTAAAACGAAGGCATGTCCTTTTAGAATTTCAGTTTTATATACTTCCTGTCTCTTGGATGTTATTGAAACTACAGTCTTACAATATTTGTAATAGTACATCTTTATCACATCAAATTTCTTATGGCTAAGACTTACTGCACCTACTTACACTCCCTGAAGAATTCTATGAATGTTGAACTAAATTTAATTGGAGTTTTTTTTTTTCCCTAATGCTTCAGCAGATTCACACAACAGCTGCTAGACTCCGCATCATGATGATCTAGAAAAAGACTGGGCTTCATTCTATACAAGACACTGAAAGTATGTCAATTGCATACTTGAAACAGGAGCATCTGTACACCATAACTATGTATTATATCTTTATCATTAAATAAAATCTATATTACTTAGAAAACTGTTGGACAGATTTGCCTTGATGATGCCTGCACACATGAATATACTATTTTCCAACATACATTCACATATTTGAAAATTCATTACAGGAACAACTCTCCCATATTATATTCAATTTCACAACACAAATTATTTTAGCACAAATGACACATGATTCTCACTGTGCTATCCATAATGGATGCATTTGGGTTTATAGAATGGGAATCTATATTTTCATAACAGAATTTTAAATATTTGAAACAAAATTGGTTTAGTCAGTGTCTTACCAAGATGTTCATGAGTGCATGCATGGGTACCTGTGCACACACACACATACACACATGCACAATTTTCAACTAAGTGCTACTCCATAATAAAAGTATAAGCTTTTAGTTGGATCATTATGACTATTTACGTAGAGTTTTGAATATTATTAGTGTTGATCTCTTTGGTGGTATGTAGAGATGCTATATGTTGGTAAACTATTTCATGAAATATGTGAGTTTCTGCCTTTATCATATTCAAAAGGAAATAAGGGAATCATAGAGACAAGATATTAGAAGACAAACAATCGGTATTTTAGAGGTAAATGCACCATTTTAGTTTAGAGTAGATGGCTATGTCAGAGGCATTCACAGAAGAGGTCACTCTGCTAGATCCTGAGGGACAGTAGATGTTCTGTGGATAAACAGAGGAAAAAAAGAGGGATTCTAGGAAGAGGGAATATTCTGAAGAAAGTCAAGGAAATGTGGAAGACTAAGATCTCTTTGACAAAACAGATATGATTTGATATGATTACAACAGAAAGCCTGTGAAAAAGAAGCCTCCTGCTGAGGACGGAAGACAGTTCCAGTGAAAATAACGGTGATTAGAGTATCATCCTATCATGCAACACTCAGAAAAACTTTTAAAGGGCTTGACTGTTTCCTGGTTTTCATATTTAAACTCACGTCTCTAATTCACTCAGGTGAATATTCACCAGTGAGCAAAACACAGGAGAATACAAATAATTTATAAGACATTGAGGAGAGAAAAACTTTACTGAAGATCTATGCCTTTGAACTGCAAGTATTCGAGATGATGAAGTGCAAGCATAAACATTGTGCAAGGAGATATCTGACTATATGCACTTCACATGCATGCACATTTTATGGCATCCTATCACAATATCCAGAAAATCTGAGCAGGGTTATACCTAAGAGAACCCCACTGTTCAATGAATTATGGCTTCTAGTGAGTTCTTTGCTGTCTGTTTGTCAGGGCATTTATTTTAAAATTGAAAAGGTGATCAAAGAGCACCAGAGACAATTAAGAAAAGCTTCTGGCAGGAAACAGAGTCCCATGTAAATAAACATGAGGAACTCTTCAGAGGAAACAGATTGAAGAGACTAATAGGGAACCTTAGAAACAAATGACTTAGGGTACCACTTTCAGTGTGGAACTCACATGATTTACCACTAGACAAAAATGACAAAATAATCTTCAGACACTTTCTACAAATTCTGAATGAATTATAGAAAACAATTGCCCAAAGCAGTGGAGGGGCACTAAATACTGGGGGAGAGAAAGGGGGAGCATGACATTGGGGGAGAAAAGACCCCCTCAGATTTAAATTTTTATGTTTTTATTTAGTATTTTTATTTTTTATATGTATTGCTTGCATGTATGTAAGTACACTCATGTCATGCAATGCCTTCAGAAGTCAGAAGAGGACCTCATATTTCCTGGAACTGGAGTCATGAACAGTTGTTAGCCACCATCTGGGTGCTGGGAATCGAACCCAGGTTCCCTGCAAGAGCAACTGGTACTTGGAATCGAACCCATGCCCTCTGAAGAGCAGCCAGAGCTCTTATATGCTAAGCCATCACTCCAGCCCCATATTTAAATTTTTTTAATTTCATGATCCAAAGTTAGTACCACACTAAGTAGGTCAGCCATTAAGAAAAAAAAATGGTAGTGGCTTAAGGAAACAAAGACAAGAATTCAGGGATGTCAGGAAGACTGATAAGTAAAGGGGAAAAAACCTATAGAGGCAAGAGAAGGGGTGATGTTCCCTCAAATTCTTTGTATTATCTTTGAAAACAAAAGTATGGTTGCCTCGTATCCATGGTAACATAAAGCACACTTCCAAGGGAAAATATTCAGTTTAAACCAAATGAAGTTAACTGCCTACAATAGAAAATGCAATATCATTTGGAGAAATATGGAAGAAACCAGAGACTCTATAGAATCCATGATATTGAGGACTCAATCCAGAAAGATTCACTACAAAAGAAATATGACCAATTTTCTAAAGAAAAGTCAGGGGATGGAGAGTTGACACACAAGTTACGAGTGCTTGTTTTCCATTGGTCTAAGTTCAGATCCCAGCACACATATCAGGTTGCTCATAACCAATTACCTGTAACTCCAGCTCCAGGGGACCTGATGCCTTCTTCTGGCTTCCTCAGATACACATGTGGCACACACATGGTGCATACACCGCCCCCCCCCAAACAAAACAAAACAAAAAAGTAAAAACCAGAAAAGCTGCCTAGTGTGGTGGCAAACACCTAATCCCAGCACTCAAGAGGCAGAGGCCAGCCTTGTCAATGTAGTGAGTTCCAGGCCATCTGGGGCTACAAGAAGACCCTGTCTCTAAAGACCAAAAACAAAAAAGAAACAAACAAATGTCAATGAAGCAACACTGAATTACAAATTAATGAAGATATTGGAACTAATATATGGGCTTTCAAAACACCAAAAGAGGCAAAGGCAATCTACCCATGGTAAATAAAATGACCAAAAATAATAGAGAAATAGAGCCAAATGCAAAATCTAGGGTTAAAAATATAAGGATATTTGTCATAAAAATTCACAGATGGCTCAGCAGCCTGGTAATGGTAGAAGGACATTCTTCACAGAATTGGAAAAAAACATCCTAAGATTCATATGGAAGTACAAAAGACCCCGAGAGCCAAAACAACCTGAGCACTAAGAGCAATGCTGAAGGGTATTACTGTACCAGATTTCAAACTATATTACAGAAGCTACAGTTATAAATAAAACATGGTACCGACACAAAAATAGACCTGTAGATCAATGGAACAAAATTGAAGAGCCAAATATGAGTACATGCAATTTCAGCCACCTGATATTTGACAAAGGGGCCAAGAACATTCACTGGAGGAAATAATGCATTCATATTGGTGAACAAGGTAGTACAGCAGTGTATTTAGAATTCTGAAATAAGAGAAAAAAAAAATCTGTCAACTCAAAATTCTCTACCCAGCAAAAGCAAAGACAGCAAAGTCAAATCAGCAGCTGTAGGAAATCAGAATGTGCTACCATCAGGCAGGCCCTTGAGAAGTGCTCATGGGAAGTCTTCAGGTTGTGAGGAAATACCACCTCAAAGTTTAGATCATCAAGAAGGAACCAGAAGTGTTGGGAAGAAAGATAAACATTTCACACTAAAAGGGCTAACCCATTAGGAAGACTGTATTCATAAATGCCCTTTCTATCTTAAGAGTTTCATAATTCATGGAGTCAGAAGGAATTATACAGGGCTTAAATATTTTTAGCATCATTATTTCAACAATGAATAGAACTAGATAAGAAATCAGTAAGACACGGTCATTTTGAAAAACTATCAAGTACCTTGATCTATATCGTGTTTATAGAGAGCTTTACTCCAAAACTGGGGAAAAGCCACACCTCTCAAGTAACCATGGTATCTTCACCAAGACAGGTCATATGTTGTTCTTCTAGCAAGTCCAGAGAAATCTGAAGGATCAGAACCACATGAACATGCTCTCTGAGCATAAAAGAGTTAAACTTAAAATCAAAAGTAATATGTGATCTAGGAAACACAAAATTGTAGAAAACCTCTGCAATTTTTATCATGAAGAAATCATTAAAGAAATTACAGAAAGATTTGAACTAATAAGCGTAACCCATTTAGAGTGAAGCAGTGTATCTTTGTAGTCAACAGAAAAAAAAGTTGTTAGCCCTGAAACATAAACAACTATAAAGGAAAAATGGATGGTTGATTTCTTCTAAATCATAACTGCTTAGAAAAGATTCCATGAAAAAACTGAGCACGTGTGCCCAAACTAATGATAACGCATGTAGCAAAGCATGTGTCTAGTAAATACGCAGGATATAGAGAGAAATTATCCAACTCAATAACAAAAAACACTCAAGGAAATGGCCCAAATAATTGGATCAGCATGTTAATAAGCTGGAAATGGTCCAAAGGAAAATGGTCAAAACTCAAGGAAATGGTCCAAAGAATTGGATCAGCATGAGATGGCATAAAAATATCTTCATCATCATTTGTTATCAGAGAATGAAAATTAGAACCATCAGAATGACTAAAATTTGGAAGAGTATCAATAACTCCCTTTTACTGAGGGAAAAAGATTCAAATTGGAAAGCTCTGGAGCACTGGGGAGGGAGCTTGGTTGTGAAGGGAGGAAGTTGTCAACAAAAGATGAATCAGAAAGTCATTTGGCTTCTTACCCACAGCTCTTCTGTCAGAAGGTGATGGGATTGAGTCTTCCAAATTCCAAAGTTATAATCCAACTAGTATCAAATACTGAAATTAAAATGAAACACTTTAAAAGCTGAAAAACTAAAACACTTGATATTTCATTTTTCCTTGGCCAGGAATTTACTGGATAATGATCTATCAAAATAAACTTCAAAACCAAAAGGGAAAAGACAAAAGAGGTGGGAACCAGCGGCATCAACCTAAGGTCAAGGCAAGGAAGGATCCTGGGGTGATGGTGAAGGACGTCCTGGGACAGCACGGGTTGCAGCACCAGGAAACAAACTTTCCTGGTTAGAACAAGGTATCTGGGGACTCTGGGAAGATCATTCTAAGAAATTAAACAATCATGCTAATCCACTGCTTATGAACATGTGGAAGGAAGTTTTATTTATACAAGGGGGAGAGAGTTGGCATGAATCAGTGCAAGGTACTGAAGAAAGGAACTAAAGAACAGGCTTGACCAAAGCTAAAGGAACGAAAAAGTTTTCCTGGAATACGATTCCTCAGTTAATGAGCACATGGTTTAACTGTGGCTTATTTTATAGCAGTAATACCAAAGTGAGTATTAAACAAATACAGCAGATAACTATATTAGGCATACATTTAAGTCAAGAAATGTGCATTTTGAAACATATTTTCCAGTTCCAGTGATTTTTACATGTAGGAAAATTAATATTTTTAGAGAATTCTTTTCAAGAAACCTCTTCTAGATTAGCAGGCATGCCAAAAGTGTACCAAAAATGGAGAAATTTTATGGGGTATTGAATTTATTTTGATGAAATCATACATGAAATTTGTTTTATTGTATTGCAGTATGTCAACATGAGTTGTTCACAGGATTGATGTCCATAAAACAAGCCTGGGCAAGTTACCTGGAGCTCAGAAAGCACACTTCTGTCTCCAACTACAAAATGAAACCTGAACTTCTTGCTTTGACACTTAGTGTTGCCTGGGCTCATGCCTACCACATGTTTCCTAAGAAGTTAGTTCTTCCCCGACTCTTTCCTTTAAAAGGATCAGGACTTCCTCACAATCAAATGTTCCTTTTGCTACAGATTCTGCTAAAACTTTACTTCCCTATTGTTTAAAATTCTATTAGCTTAAAAATGACATTTTAATATTATTTATATATTAATTGTGAAATTTGATTTAATAAATTTATATTCATGTTTAAATAATTTTGAGATTGTTTTACTTAAAAAATGAAAACAAAATAAAAAAATCAGTTGTTCAGTTGTTTCTTCGCCTGTATCTCTTTCTGGCCATTATCTGATGGGTTATCATTTTCAGATGTCTTCTGATGAGGACTGAGAGATATTTATTAGATTTGGTTAGGAGTCTTTGGTTACTTTAGCAAAATCCATATCAGCTAAATGCTAGGTCATTATAAAGATACTAGGAGATTAAACAAACTAGAAGAAGAAAATGGAAATATTTCTAGCTAGTGATAAGCAAACTTTTTCTGTAAAGTATGAGATTTTAGGCAAGTCTTCCTTCCTTCTTTCTAAATCTTTTGAAACCACCCAGGGCAGCTAAGACAGAATAAAAACAGCCACCTACCACACACACACACACATACACACACACACACATGCACATACACACAAACACACATATATGTACATATATACACACATGCATACACACAGATACACACACACACACACATATATATATATATATATATATAAATATTGAAAAAACTGGGATTTAGTTGAAGAAACATAATTTGCTGACCCTGGTTATAGGCTTTTCTAATGTCACCTTTCAAACCTCTTTCAAAGTCACTTAATTGTGTGATACATGTCACAAGACAGGAGTAGGCAAAAAGAAGATTAGAGTTGGGACGATACTGGGAAACACTCATGAGCTCCCAAAGTAAGATGATAGAACACAAAACAACACAATTATACTTTGTGTTCAAATCACAAAATTAAAATCTAGTCCAAGCCTCTTGAATTCCCATCCTAGAGAGCAATAATGACAAAGGCATAACTGGGCTATAGTAAGAGCACAACATACCTTGGTTGAATTCTTAACCTGCTCCAGGATGCACAGGTAATGAGCACATCTGCAAAGACAATTCAGATTTTTCAGGCTCACATTTAGTGTCCTATTTCTTTTAAAATTCAGTGTCATAGGGACAGTGTTTCCCATATGTGTGAACCAGAGTAATCATCAATCAGGATAGGCCAAGTTATGCTGTGACAACAAATAGCCCCAAATCACTTTTTTTCTCACAGTCTGAATGTGTACAGGGAGGATGGGCACCCTCTTAATTCTAGTCTTTGAAGGATAAAAATGATGGAAATGTGCTCTCATTGTCCATCCACAGTACCACCTTGGATAAAGAACAGAATTCAAACTGTTATAACAAAATTTAATCATCTAATTTTGAATCAACACATAGCACATCGTCCCTCAGTCCACTGGCTAGAATTAGTCATATAGCCATGCCTACCTAGAAGTTCTAAGAAAATATAACATCCTTTTGTACATAGAATAGAAGAGAAACAAAGTATTTCTGAATTAAGCATTCTGTGTGGTAAGAAAACTATAGAGAAATGTTTCACAAGTCCACTGTTCAAATCAGACCTCTTTTATATTCTTTTTTGATGTTTAAAATAGAGCAACTCCCCATCACCCTGCAAAAGTCTAAGTGAAGTTGAACAGCTTAGTCAAATAAAATGTAGGATTACAAACCATGTTGCATTAACAAATTTTCAATCAATCTTCCAGTTATAATGTGAAAAAACTTTTTTTAATGTGTAAGAAATTAATTGCCTTTCATTCACAAAATACATGCCTTTGCATACATAAAGAAAAATTTAAAAATGGCCATGGGTAATCATGGCCTCCCTTCATGCTACAGAAGAGAATTTGTGTTGGCCATCTTTGAAAATGGGTACTATGAAAACAGAGCAGCTAGTTGTTCATTGTGTTGTATCCAAACTCATAGTTCTGTGAGACATTATCAAGTTTTCTGTATCAATTTTGTAGTGTATCTAAATTAATTTACTTCCAGTTAAATAAAAGTTAGTATATGTCACTAAGTATAAAATATTGTAATGTATATACAGCATAAAATATATTAAATAAAATTTATAACATGTGATTTGGATAAAAAAACTCCACTAGATCCCAGGAGAGCAGACCAACTCCAAATGGAGTCACTTCTGCCAGGTTTCCAGTTCTATAAACACAGGAGACCCACCCCAACCACCACGAGGTCCTTACTATTTAGGCTATCATGATAAGGAAGACCTATCTGTTTTAATCCTATCAAGAAGCGTTGACATAACCAAACCATTTGGCTCCTAGTTTCTATTGTGTTTAGCCTTTTTCTGCCCAGAAAGCCAGCTTCCTAGGGCCCCTTTCTAGTTTATTGGTAGACTGCTACCCCATTCATTAACTGCCACAAAACAGTCAAGATGATTGTTAAAAGTGGATTTCCTAAATATTTGTTTTCTACTAGGAGGCAAGAAGACATTTACAATGCACAATGTAATATCAGGATAAATAGTATCATAAGATCACAGGATCCTCATAGCCCGAGCATCCCCAAAACATGGGCATTGGCTCTCAAACTAAAACAAATCTTTATCAATTATTTTTCTCATTTCTGTGAAAAAAATCTTTGGCCAAAGCAACTTAAGGAAGGGAGGGCTTATTTTGGCTTACAGCTGGAGGGTACAATCCATCCTGGGGGAGAATGCATGGGCCCACAATCATGAAGCAGCTGGTCATATTGTGTCTGTAGTCAGTAACAGGAGAGTGATGGAGGGTTCTGCTCAGCTTGCTTCTTCATTGCTATTAAGTCCAGGACCCCAACCATGGATGGTGCTGCCCACATTTAGGGTGGGTTGTCACACTTCAGTTAACAATCTAGAAAATCCTTCACAGACAAGCCCACAGGCTTGTCTCCAAGACAGTTCTGAATCCTGTCAAGTTAGCAGTACTGATCATCACAAATATTTCTTGCAGTACTTTGCCCACTTGAATCCTTTGAATATAGAAATCCCGAGGGACTTGTGTAGCAAGCAGTGAGCGGTGTGGCCGAGAAACAGAGAGGAAGGAAGAAGGAGGGAATAACTCAAGGGACAGAAGGTGACTGCATTTTTCTTGCTTTTCTTTCTCATAACCCTTCTCTACCTTATCACCTCATACCACCCTTCCTCCCAAGCCTGCATGACTGATTAGTTGAGCAGACAATTCTTTCTTTGTGTCTGGGGTAAAACCAGCAACAAGTATTTTACTTGTATTCAGAGAAACAGAGATGCCTTCACACTATCATTATGATCATTAGCATCATAAGGTAATGCTGTGATGTTGCCAACTCTATATTGCCCAGGCCAGGTCGAATGATGGGGAAAGAGCATTAATAAAATAGTCATAGGTAACCTGAAATGTAAGCTTAGCATTTATTGTTTGATTTTATTCATTTATCAAGTGATTCCATTTCACATGCTATTTTCCAGACTTAGCATTCTTATGAATAGTAAGTGATTGAATTCACATAGCAGCTTCAGGACAGGTACTATTGTCATCCTCCCCATCCAACACAGGAAGAAGCTGAGGTCCTGAGAGAGAAGAAGTTCAACACTACGCAGTTAGAATTCGAACCTAAGCAATTGGCCACGAAGTTGCTACCATTAGTTGCTATGCTATGCTCCTCGGATGTTGACTAACGAAAACATGGAAAAGGATTTAGAAGCTCATTAGAGTTGCTAATTTGATTTCATTTACTTTCTTTATGGTGTCCAACATCTGGAGATTTTTAAAGATTGGTCAAGCTCTGAAAATACTGTCAGGGACTTAAGAGGCTGGTAATACAGACGACTTGAAAAACTTCCAAATACAAACTCCAAGAATTGCTCAATAAATTATAGCTAACATCCTTATAGACGCATGGCTGAGCTGCTGAGAAAGTCAGGGAAATGGCTTGGGCCAGAAATGCAGGAGCTGAAAATCAGGACAATGAACTGTACAGCTGACAGTGTGTCTGCCCTGGGTTTTTTTTAAATCACTTTCCAGAATAAAGGCCTGAAATTTAATGCCATTGCAGGATTGGTAGAATCTGGAGTGAGACCTACATATTTCATGCTACTACCTCTCCACTGAGATGAAGATTCTGGCAAAAGAATCTCTCTGAAGTTGTAGAAAGGATTATAAATTGATGTAACCATGTGAGAAAGCAACATGACACACACCCCTCTTCCAGGAATGTGAAGTGTATGTCTTCTTAAAGGAGCAGGTCCTTGACTGAGTTCATGTGCTGGAGGAACTCTAGGTCATGGAACGGCAGACATGAACAAGAATTTTATTGCAGAAGCGTTTGCTTTAGTAAAAACCTAGGACCAGGAGAGTTGGCAAGTGAATTGAGCTGTAATTGATGGCACGTGGTACATAAAGAACAATGAAAATCAATGTATAAACTGTGTATCGACAGGTGCAATTCTCAAAAACTTCACTTTATTGGAAAGATCAAGTTATAGAACATTAAGCCTAAATGCTGAATAAAATTCAAGAAATGCACAGACACACAGATACACAGATACACAACACACACACACACACACACACACACACACACACACACACACACACACACACACGATTCTAACCCTCTCGAAGACCACAGTAGCCTTGCAGGTGCTGGCTACCTTTTGGCTCTGCACCCACCCTGTAGTCTACCCTTCAAAGCAGAGCCCATACAGATCCCATACAGCAAGAAAGGTAGAACAAGATTTTACTCAGTATTCACCAAGGAGAGGAGAAAGCAATCTGTGACACAACTATAAAATTATATTTATATATCTTGTTTACTTCACCAAAGTTAAAAATCACCCCCTATAACTGCAATGCTGTCTGCACTCACGTGTGTTTGTTTCCTTCTAGATTCACCCAGTGTGAGTCTTCCCGAAGGCCCAGAGGAACACATGGATCCAAACTAAGGCAAGGCCATTAGACTCCCTTTGCTATTGCATTTACATTTTTAGCCTATTAAGCTGCTCACCAAATAAAAGCTTATTCTAAGAATCTGTAATTCCATGGGTTTATGTTCTAAAAGTACATTTTCTCTATAAAATAATAATAATTAATAATAATAAAACATTCCAAGCGAAGTTGGAAATAACAAAATTTTGCAATTAGTAAAATTCTTAAAATAACTTCTTCATTGAAATATATTTCAGGTACCAAACAATTCACATATTAAAGTGCACAACTGAAAAGTTTTAGCATATTCACAAAGATATGCAAACCTTTACACAATAAGTTTTAGGATGTTTTCATCACTCTAGAAAGAAACTCCAGACCCATTAACAGTTTTTCCTCCACTCTGATCTGTCCCCATCCTCATCACCTTCTAAAGTCCCTCCCAATTCTCTCCTAGCCAGCCACTTAACCTGTTTTCTTCCTCCATAGACTGGCTTAATATGTCTATTTCCTATAAAAAGGACATAGAGGATGTGGTGTTCTATTTGGCAAAGTGTTTTCAATATTCATCCTCAATGTGCTGTGCATCTATACTATGCTTATTTTGATCATCAAATAATATTACATTCTACAGCTATACAATATGTATTTATTTTTTATCAGGTGATAGATGTTTGGGTATTTAGATTATTTCTATTCACGAAACTCAAAAATTATTATTTTTATTTTTAAAAATATTTGTTTATTTGTGTGTATACCTGTCTGTGTGAGTACATGTACACATGCGTGTGTGGGTCCCTGTGCCCATGCATGTACACAGACACCAGAAGACAGTGTGAGGTGTTGTTATCCCTCACTTGCCTGTTCTTTTGAGGCAGGCCATCTTCCTGAAACCAGGGTTCAAGTCTCTACTAGGCTGGAAGCCAGAAAGCCCCAGAAATTCTCCTGTCTCCACCTCTCTCGGAGCTGGGGTCACAGGCATTGCAGGGAACATCTGGATTGTAATGTAGGTGCTGGCATCCTAACTCTAGTCCTCATGACTGTGGAGCAATAAATATGGATTCATGAATCTTTCTGTAACATATATTAGAGAACTTTAGTTATGCAGCCTGTGGTATAACTGGGTCATAGGTAGATCTATTTTCAGGTTTTTGAGTGACTTACACACTGGACTCCATAGGGTCTGTACTAATTTACATCCCCTACAGCAGTATCTAAGGGCTCCCTAACCCTCCATAGCACTTGTTGTTTTCTTAATGATAGCCATTTTGAGTGGGGAGATGGCATCTCAGTATGCTTTCAATTTTCATTTTCCTGGTAGCTAAGACTGTTGAAAACTTTTCATGTTTTTCAGATGATTTCCATTTCCTTTTCTTGACAAATTGCCATTTTTATTTCTTGACCAGAACTTCTAATAAAAGAATACAAGATTAAATGAAAGTATTATAGTGTAATTTTTTTTTGTCTTTTTAATACAGGGTCTCCCTGTAGCCCCAGCTGGCTTGGAACTCACCTATGTAGACCAGGCTGGCCTTGAACTCACAGAGATCCACCTGCCTCTGCCTCCCGAGAGCTGGGATCACAGGCTTATGCCAACCGGCTATAGTGTGAGTTTTAGCCTGGTTTCTCTTAGATTTTTTCCTTTCTTATGATTAGTGGTAAAGTAGCAAAATAAATGGGTTTGTCTTTTTCATAGGAATAGTGAAGAAGTAGCAGCCTGTAACAAGCCATGCTTCCCTACAGATAGAGTCTGAAAAGAGTTAAAAGGGCAAAAGGAAATGGTGACCATTAACAACAGAGAACAGAAGGCACACTGGATTTCCTGATCCTCTCCTGGGAGCTACAGGATATACAAAGGCTGGCCTTGGCTTGAATCACAGCCTTGAGAATTAACAGTGTGGAAGATCATGGTAGTTCTTCATACAAGTACAAGCTGATTCATTTTAGAATATGCATCAACTTAGGCAGAATTTCTATCCATAATACATTTTTAGAACTTGAAAGTTTTGGCTGGAGAAAAATCTTCATTAAAAATAGACAAACTTCTGTTAGTTGTTTCAGTGTGATTTATGAACATCAAAAACCAAATTTGTCAGTATTGGGTATTAGTTGATCTTCTTAATTATAAAAGAAAATATATATTTTAAGTTAGGCCCAGGAAGCTCATGTTTTCTACCTCCAAATATGAATCTAAATGTATTAGATTGATAACAATTATTTATAAGTTAGTTTTGTTTCTATGTATTCTTTTATTTGTTTTTTGCAAAGTCAGTCTGTTGCCCCAACTGGCCTGGACCTTGCTATGTAGACCAGGCTGGCCTCAATCTCACAGAGATTTTCCTGCCTCTAGCTCTGAGTGCTAGGATTAAAGGCATGAAATCTATTCAATTATTATTGACTATTCAATTAGTCAAATAAGTCTCCAGATTTTCCTAGGTGGCAGAATGATTAAATGGTATCAACTTTGGATCAAGAAGTAAGATAAATGAGAAGACAGACCTCCTATTCTTTTTGCCTGACCAGATTTTGATTACCTTTAAAGTGTAGGAAAGGAAGAGCAAGAAACAAAGATGAATTTTGAAATATTTTTCATTGTAGTCAACAGTAACATAGTGGTCATGAAACTAAAAACTTCATAGTCAAAAATATATTGTATCTAAAAAATAGTAAGAATTTTTTCCCCAAAGTTGCCTTGTACAAACTTCATCACAGCCCTACAATAGGCATAGCGATGTGTTTGATAGTTCATCTCAGGTGACATATTTGCTCAAATCTATGAGTTGATATGTACCAGATTATGCTACAAAAATATGGCAATCCACTCTGTTTTCTTTTGTGTGATAGTCAGTCAGCTGTGTTTACAAGGGGACATCCAGGAGAGATTCAGAAAAAGTTTATTATACATATGAGGCCCAATCTCTAATCATTCAACTTGTCATTTTTTGACTTTACAACGGTGGACATGCATGTGGTAGAAATTCTACATAGGAGTTTGAACCTGGATCTTGAGATGTGATATGGTCCTCTCTCCTGATTCTGGCTAGCAGCAGCAAACCTCAACTTCCAGTGGGCCACAAGATGTTCACACTCACAAATGCTCCACAGCACCTGGTTTTGCTAAGCTAGGATGTTTGGTATGTGGAGTGCAATAGATATGCTTTTGATTTACAACACCTTCAATAAACATGGAGAGTCTCAGGGACATAAACCCAACTAAATCAAGAGCATCTGCACAGCATGGAGTCATCCTGGAGAAGCTTGCACAGTGGTGATAGAGGGAGAAAGCAGAAAGGAGAAGACACCCCAGACTATGGCTTCTTTTGGAATTTCTGCAGCAGGGTAAAGTAACTAGGTTAGGATTGGCTAGCTTAAATAAGTTCAGCTAACTCTGCTTTACATGTATGATCTTCAGTTTCCTGGCACCTGATCCTGGGAAAATTAAAGCAGAGACCTGGGTGTGTGGGTCAGTGAAAGGAGGCAGAGTTCTGACTGGGCATAGTACATATTAGGGACTATGCTTCCTGAGCCTGTTGCTATCTTTAAAGAGTGACCACCGTGGGAGGGGCAGTCCTTTAACATCATGGAAAGCTTCCAAGATGCTAAAACATCTATTCCATAGTCCATAAATTTAGGTATTCTCTAATATCTTATCTTGTTTCTAAAAATAGTAAGAAGTTACCAAAATTATATTACAATGTGCAAACAGATACCCCTTTCTAGTCTCCTCTTGGAACAACTTGATTAATTGCAATGTAAGTTCATTAATTGGCATTTATTGAATATTATTCTGGATTAAATAGCTTTGAAAGTAAAACTATCATAAGAATAATATAAATATAATGGAGGAATTAATGAACATTTATGACTGTCTCCATTATATTTTAGCCAGATTCCTTGAAATCTTCTTCTCAAGGAGGCCTTGCCTTTTGGAGCTTTGTACCCACCTTTGCATCTCTCCATTTTAGCAAGAACTCTACTAAATTGGTGTAGTTACAGTTCCCCCTTATTTCTAATATTGTCTCTTAGTTTTTCATTTGCTTATATACACCCCAATCCTGACGGTTACTCCCCAGTTTTCCTTGATGTGTTTGATGTTGGCCCTACTGTGAAACTTTATTGCAGAAACCCCCACCTTCAGCATAATGGTCTTTAATAAAGTTTGTAATATGTTTTAACACATGGCATGTATAATATGTCTTTAACAGTACTCAAAACAATAACAATTCAAATTGGTCATGTGTAATAAAATGAAAGAACAACTATTTTTGGAACCATAGAAATTAGATTTGAATTCTGGCATTTCCACCAACTAGTGAGGTGTGCTATTAAACAGATACTGCTCTCCGTTCCTTCCTCTCTAAATGCAGAGTGATAATAATGTGTGATCAGGAGTTGCAGTGTTGTCAGAAATAGTCTGCCTATACTTCAATTTCAGGCTTGATATCAAAGACAGTTTAACTGCCTTTGAGAAAATTACACTCTGAGAAAGATAAAGTCCTCAAAGGGTCCTTGGCCATGAAGGTATCAGCAGGCATGCTTACCAACTATAAAGAAAGGTCATTTATTCTGAGGAGCATAGAAAACATATGCTCAAGAGATCTGGTCTTGGGGCTGGAGGTGTGTCTTAGTGGTATGGTGTGTACCCAGCAAGGCTTTGGAGTCTATTCCCAGAACAATAAACAAACAAACCTAACAAGCAAACATCCAAAACAATCCAGTCTTCCTACATTTCATTTCACTAAGTATTCTTTTGCTGCTCTCTGCTTTTATTTTTCCCTAATATATATATATTTTGACATTAAACATCAATGAAATGTAGGTTTACTTCCCTGTTCCTTATTAAATTTCTAAAATATCCTTATAGTTTCTACTTGATTAAAGTAAAACTTGATTTAAGATTGGTGAGATGGTCCAGTAGGTAAAAGTGCTTGCCACCAAGCCCAATGACCTGGTTTTGATCTCCGAGACTCACATGGTGGAAGGAGAGAGTCCATATCCAAAGGTTGTTTTTTGACAGTCACACATGTGCAGTGACCATACATACACACAGAAACATACCCGGACACAAATAGAAAATAAATAAAAATGAATAAAAAATGTAAAAAGCAGGCTTTCAATGCAATATCATATTATTAAAGATGATGAAATAAAAGGCAAAGATATTTTTGGTTTGATCATGTTTGATAATGGCAAAGTACATACAATGGGTCAGTATATACTGAGTGGAAAAAATACATGCCCTAAGATACAGGAAATCTTGGATTCAATGGAAAATATTTACATCAAAAATGGACAGGAACATGTTCTATTAGGATTAAACATTTATAGAAAAATTATTTTAGAATCTATTTTAAAAAGTGGATAAGGCTGAAGACATTGACATTAGTTCCAGTCAACTGATATTCACAGGCAATAGTGCACAGATGTTTCAGAGACAGGCTGTAAGATAAATGAAATCTCCCTTCATAAAAGGAGAGAGGGGCTGGGGAGATGGTTAGTATATAAAATGTTTGTCTGGCAAGGTGAGGACTTGGGCTCACTTCGCTAGAATTCACTTATTTCTTTGCAAAGTAGCAGATTAGTAATCCCTTCATTTCACAGAAAAATGTGGGGCAGAGACAGGAGAATCCTCAGCAGCTTGTGGGTCGGTTAGCTTTGCTTGTGCCATATTGAATAAGAGATCCTGTCTCAAAGTAGAAGGTGAAGGTCCACATCCAAGGTTATTATCTGACCTCCACATGTACACACACACACACACACACACACACACACACACACACACACACACACACACACACACACACACACACAGACAAACATAACATACACACGTTCACACAGATTTTAAGAAAGAGAGAACACATTAAAGGGAGTGGTACAGAGAAACACAGAATCAGTGCCATTTGTGCTTACTGTCTGTGTGTTTTCACCTGCTATAACAATATCTGAGAATGAGCAATATAGAAGGAAAGGGGTTTGATTTGGTTCATGGTTCTAGAAGGTAAGTGTGTATGAAGCAGGCAAAATGTGAAAGGAACCCTGAATATCTGTCTACCATCCCACTAAGCATGCAAGACCAAGACTCACAGGGGAGAGGTGTTAATCCTCCAGCCATGTGTTCCTGCTGCCATATTCACACATCTCCCCTTAGGCCCACTCCCCACACAGCTGCAGTGGTAATTGAGTTTCACCATGAACTTCAGACAGGACACAGCACATTCAAAACATTGCTTTTACTATAAATACTAGGAAGAATGTTCTATTAGACTATATCAATTGGACTTTATGGGGCATGTTTTAGTCGTGATTTAAACATAAATGACTCAGAACCCAATTTTTGTCTGTCTCAGACCTTACCTCATGAATTACCATAAATTTCTCATTCATTATTTCTCAAATTCATTTATTTTTATCTTTCTTTTTTGTTAGACACAATAATTTTATTAACTTCTAAGTCTAATGTTTTGACATTTATTATCAAACACATTTTTGAAAGTTTCATTACAAAATCTCTATATGAAAGAAAAATACATTGAAAACCACGAGGCTTAAACGAGTTTGTAAAATGTATTTTTCATCTCTCTTCTCATTCATCCATCCATCCATTCATTCATTCATTCATTCATTCACTTTTGTTTCTATTTTTCTCAAGTACATCGGTAAGTTTAGTTCCTGGCCCTTACGGCCCCTTAAAAGATCTTTTATAGCAGGTATATAAATTGGTGTCATTATCGGATGCTTGTAAAACTCAGCTTATCCTTAAGTGCCACAATATTTGTCTCCTAAGACCCAAACCATCTGACGGTGAGTAAGATACAGGGCGGGATCTGCTTTGGAAGGAGAGAATTTGCTGATTATTTTAGCTACTGTAGTATTCAGAATGTTTTTGTAGAGTCATCCTTTTATTTTATATTTTAAGTGTAGATTCCCACAAGGCAATAGTGGTTCCACTAATTCACCTAAAAGGTATCTTTAACCTCTTGTGCTATGGCTGTTGTGATGAACTTCATTATAACTGAAAATGAGCTGGCATTTACAGAGATGCGCATTTGAGAAATAGGCCTCGTGTTGCTTTTTCCCTGATAGTCAGGCTGGAACAAAACCACTGACTGTCCTAGACAGAAAGCCTGGTTCCCCAGGGCACACACCAAGTTGAATCGCTTTGCCTTAGCGCATTGTCTTTTGTTTACTAAAGGCTCTTAGTTTTCACCTTCCTTTCAGCAAATTCAGTATCATGTAACATTTCCCAATATTTTTCCCTTTCCTAACAAAAACTTTCACTAAGATTAAAAAATCAAGACAATGCCACTGTAAAAATTATAAGCAAAATGCATATGAGGATGATAAAAGAGTTTACCGACAGTAATATCAAGAACATTTACATAGTCTGCTATCTGAAGATATCAGACTTCAAATGATTCATGACAATACAAAAAAGCATGATACAAAATAGCACAAATAACATAAGAAATTTAAGATAGAGATTTCTTATAAACCTCCACATATTAAAAATTAAATATTAAAATCTAATATTTAAGTGTGAAGATAAAGAGATTGAAGTATCACTGGATGAGACTGGATGGCAGACTTTCAAAGGCTGGCACCACCATTGACGTTCTGAGTATTACAGGACCAGTAAGTCGGTATTAGCCATCGAGAGCAGTTAGTTCTAATGTGATTGACCATCTGCTATTCAAACTCACAGAGACAGTATGTTCTTTTAGCATGGGGACAGAAAATTATCTGGGTCTCTGCCAGTCTAGCTACACCCTTCCCATATCTGCACATTAGGGAGTTGAAGTTAGTCATCAAAATGACTCTTAGTGTGAACAAATTCTGAGTAAAAGGAAATGATTTTCTTGGGATATTGATAGTCAAGGCTTTGGGTGTTTCAAATATTACTGGGTTTCAAATCCAGACTCTGTTACTTGCCCAATATGGCTTTGAGTAATTCATTCTTTGAGTGTCTTAGTTTCTTCACCTGAAAAAATAAGGAGAACGATGGTTCATGATATTGTCTTGAAGATTAAATGAGCAAGTTAAGTGTGGAAAGTGCAGTGGCAGTGCTTAGTTCACAGTAGATACAATGTTTATACTCGTTCAGGCAGAAATGAAGAGAACTCTGTGCTCACCTTCCTGGAATGACCAAATTACTCACAGGTGCTATGTTCTCTGCGAAGGTGCTTGTTCCTGTCTGATACAAACTGAAAAGATAAAAGTCATCAAGGAAAGAAAAGGTGATTCAGGGCCCAATAATCTAAATTCAAGGAACCTATACAGAGCACCCCTGCTGTCTGATTTCCAAACTGAATCAATTTCAAGAGGTCACGTTGCTAGTGCTTCTTAGTTGGGTCAATTGCACTTCATCATTGTTCTCTGTCTTTCATTGAAAATCATTTGTTTAAAGAGCTGTGCAAGGTATCTTACAAATGGAGTTAGACAAGGGCTTTAGTACATTCTATAAATTGGATTCTGTATACTTGTAAATTATGCTGGCAGGCACTCCTATAACACAATGAGGTCAGAACAATCTCACTAAAAATGGCCTTTTATGTTGCATCCAAGCCAATAAGGGGGAAAGAATCCTAAAGGTACCAAGTTAAGGTAGACAGAAAAAGTTATAAATTTCGGTCTAAGACCAGAATTGCATTTCAACCAGTACTAAAGTGTCTAGTAATCAGGTCCTAATTAAAGATATGCTTATAAGGAACTTACATGCAAACATACTGCATGCTGTGAATATAAGAAAATTATTAAAAGGTAATTCATGATTTATAATTTTAGAGACAAAATATCAAACAAAACAGACTATAAAGAGCATAAATCAGAGACAAACTTTAGCCTAAAAACAGATGGATTGAACTGATCTATGAAAATTTAACTCATTAGCATTAGGGAGTGCAACCTCCTCAGACATAACCCTTTCCACATAGGATGCTAATACCCATAAGCCAAACTCCTAACTAATTCCCACATTATAAAATACAGAGTGGAAATAGTTCCAATTCAAGAATTAGAGGAGTTTGGATTAAAATATGGTGCAATCAATTATACATTTGGTGCCTTAAATAACTGTAATTGCTTAACTTCTTTACAGAAATCATTGCCATTGTTTATTTCTCTTTCTTTGCTCATTCAACATATAGTTAGTCAACAGATTAGCTCTTCTGTATGTCTGGAATACATCCCATCTTCCTCATCTGAAATCCCTAGTCTTAACTCTGACTCTCATAATTTGCTACAGATTATGTACCCCAAATAGTCATGCTGCATTACCTATATATGGAATATATATCAATTCCGAACAAACCACTTATGAAACTTAGTGAACTGAACTCTGTTGTTTAAACTCATGTGATACTCATGTATTCTTACCTGGGCGTCTTTCATCAGTAGCATGTCTCTACACTTTTACATGCTAGTTTTTAATGTCTTTGAACCTTCATTCCCGATCTCACTCCACTCATCTCATCAAGAAAACTAAGTGTACTCTTCCTTCACTCCATGCAAACAGCACCTCCTTAATAAAACACTCCTTGAGGACACCAGGAACAAACCATCCTTCCATCACTTGTCAAGAAAATTATAGTCTTAGTATGTTTCATATCCCATTAGCATGACCTTATTTGTGTAGGTGCCAGTGAGCTCTACAGGACTGGATGCCTGAGGACAAAGATAGGGCCTTTTGCCTTTGAATTAGTCCTAACAAAATGTCTGCTGCAGAGAGGGTGGGCTATAAATACAGTAGAAATGATGTCAGATTTGAGAAGCGGAAAGAAACAGAAAAGTGTTTTTGGTGAAGGCAGCATTTGTTGTAGGACTTGAAAATGTCTCAGGAATTTTAAATATATAAGACTGGAAAATGTGGTAGTTTGGGTATCTTTATAGGTTTTCTTGAATATGTAAACATTTTGCCTGCTTAAGCTTTGTCTTTTTCTACTGAAGACCACTTGATTCAGTACACAGCACAGTGACAACGTATTAATTATGTTAAATACTTGATTTAAAGAAAGATCTTTCTCATAGCTCTTAGAGGAGAAAGATTTTCATTCAGAAAGGTACTCCTTGTTTTTCCAGTATAATATAATAGCAAAAATACTGAATTTTTAGGTGGCTCACAGACTTTCCTTACAACTCTATGACATACCTTGTAGAAATGTTGGCATTTACCCATGTTTAATCAATATCTCCTGAACATACTAAAAAACTTTAGGTATATCTTTGATTCATAATGGAAAATATATTGCAACCTTGGACACCTCACTAGTATTTACTCTAGCTCTCCTAGGCAAGTCATCTGAGTCTGATTGCCAAAATAACAATTTGACATCTTTCTACCCCAAGTCATGTCTCCTTCAGGTTGTCAGAGATATTTAAGGTCCTAGCTCCTCTGGTAGATACCTTACATTTTAATTATTAAATGCAATTAATGATACTTTCTGGAATAGTTCATTCTCACCTTAACTATTGAATGTTGCCAGGATAATTTAAAGCAGAGAGGAAGTGCTTGGGCATCAGTAAAGACATTATGAGACACAGAAATTCAGAATACAATTGGGAAAAAGAAAAGAAATCTACACTAAAGTTGGCTTTAAGGAAACCGATGCTTATTATTGCAAAGACATCCAAACATACATTATGAATGGTGTGATTTGGGCAACACATAATGGTTAGGAGCCAAGGAAATCATCTTTGGGGCCTCAGTGTTTTATCACACACACACACACACACACACACACACACACACACACACCCTCTGGGAAGATCCCTGTGCTGTCTGTAGATCAACTTGGAAATCCTGCATATGCATAATAAGAAGGTGTTAGTCAAAAATGAGGTGCTCCTGAGGGAAGCACTGCTAAGCATCTGAGGTGTATAGATAGAATTTAAGGCGCCAGGAGAAAAACAAACTTGGATGGATGGAGAGAGCTGGCTCTCATTGTCTGATGCCCAAAGGTTACTTCCAGTCTTTGGGGGTTTGTCTCCGGAATGGGAATTTTCAATGGGAATTTGCAAACGTCAGTTGAGGTTTTTGTTTCAATTCTCATATTTATTTTTTGAGGAAAAACAACTTTGTTTTCATGGCAACCCTGAGATCCATGCATCAGTTTGCCATCACTGTTTTTCTTGCGCCCAGGGCTAGCCTAGGCAGAGCATTAGGTGCCTGGGAGAGGACCACCCTCGGCAGTGGGGACCATCCCCTGTGGAAATGCGGTTGAAGCGGCCGCGGAGTAGCCAACAAGCACCAGATTTATGTGCACTTTGAAAGAAGCACCTTCACCATTGGCTTTTTGAGCGGCGCTGTCGCTAGGGAGCGAGCACAGCCTCGGGGTACAGCCTCCTGGCAGCCGGGAGCCTGGTGCACACCGTGGCGCGCTCTGGGCTGCATCGCACGCTGTCGCCCCTGCGGCCCCAGTGGTACCCGGCTCGGCTCCCGGCAGCTCAGCAATCGAAGCCCGCCTTCCTGCTCCGGCTCCTGCTGCTGCCGCCCAGAGGACACAGCATCCTCTGCTGACGATTTCCCAGTGGCGGCCGCGCTGGGAGAGCAGAGCCGGTGGGCGCGAGCAGCAGGAAGCGATGAAGGAGTTCTTCCCTCCTCTCGGAGTTGCCTGAGTTGCAGGTGCCTAGCCCCGGCTCCTGGTTCTCTGCACCTCTCAAGCTCGCAGTTCCCCTGGCTACTGCCCGTCACCCCGCCCGGGAGCCGAAGCTTCGGAGTTCCTGTCCCGGCTCCTCGGGTGCAGAAGAGGGGTGTCCCCCGCTGAGGTACACGGTCCTCTGGTCTTCTCTCCGCGGCCCTATCTGTCTCTCCATGGCGTCTCGTCAACAAACCCGAATCCAAGCTTACCTGGAGAAGAACAAAATCGGTCCTCTGTTTGAGGTAAGGAGCTGTAGTGGGGGGTTAGTCCCGCTCTCTTCGGGGAACAATGTGCAGAAATACATTCAGAATCCCCCCACCTCCAAAGTGATGGAAAGATGGAAAGCAAATGCGCTGGAGAGGGCGCCCTGCCCTGGCCAGGTGTCTTGGAATGCGGGCGGGAGGCCACTTGACCAATTACCTGGACGCAGACAGGTGAATTCTGGAGGGTCTTGCCTCAGCCTGGCAGGGCAGTTGGAACCATCAGGCTGCATCTTCTTGCCACAGGAGCAGGACTCGGACAGGCTGACACAGGCGATGTGTCTAGATGCACACCCTCAGAGACCATCACACACACACCTGCGCGCGCGCACACACACACACACACACACTTTACACTTGGAATTGACACTATCTTGCTTGTTGGAATTTTTGTTTTAAAAAATATGAACAGTAGTAGAACGGGAAAAAGTGGAGGAGGTGTTTAGCGGGGAGAAAGAACATTGTAAACTGAAAGAGGGCTGGTGTAGGTGTGTTGAATGATATCAGTAAACTGAGAGACCCATGCTGATCTGTGGTTGAAACGAAAGACTTTTGCTTTGCAAATCTTACCTGTGTTAGGGGGAAGGAAGGGGCAGGGACTGGCTTTGGAAAAACACAGGGGTTTTTCTTAGGAAGGAGACTGTGTAACTGAGTTATTTTCTTTCATCAAAGAATTGCTGACAAAACAGGACAAAAAAAGAGTGGACGGAAGAGAGAAAATGCGACCAGGAGGCTGAAATCTGGCACAAGCAAAGCGTCCCGAGGTTGCCAGGACGCTGGGCAGGGGTGGGGCAGATGTTCAGGTGATCAGGTCCACCGGGAGGGACGTCTGTGGTACCTTCCTGTCCTGGTCCAATAGCCTAGCTGGGCAATGGCTGGAGGAGAGCTAGTTGGAGGGGGTCTCCCACCCACACCCGGCAAAGCAACTGCAGATGTCTAAGACTAAAAGTCGGGGGTAGAAGATGCACCGGAAATCTCAGAGAATGGAGTAGCTTCCTGGAGATCAAGGAAGAGCAACAGAGATCTGCAGAGAAAAAACAAACAAACAAACAAAACAAAAAACTAATGCGAATTAATGCCTCTGCGTGTCAAGGCAGAGCAAGGTAGGCACATAGGGCTTTTGCCTTGGGGAGGACGAATTTCAAATAACGGAGGTTTGGGAGATCTCTGAAATTTTTCTGCCCACCTTTAAATTAATGTGGTAGGTAGTTTCTGGAGAAGTAGGGCCATTGTTTTATCTAAAACTCTGTGAAAGGGACCAGAAGTCGTGCAATTGGTTCCGAATATTAGCAAAGGACGTCTTGTTAGGTTAAGTCGGTAAGCCAAGAGCTGCTTGAGCTACCAGAGTTCTTTTCTTGGCCCTTAGGGTAAGGATTATAAACTATGCATGGCTTCATGTAAGTAAAACAAAAAAGCTAGAAGCATAATATCCCTCTAAAATAGTATATGAAGTGCATCAAAATAATGAAATAAATACGTTTTGTCTCTGTATTTGCTGGCTGCCTTCCTAGAACATAAAGCACTATTAGCCAGGGGGGAAAAGCAAATTGTTCTTAATAGATCCTGTTCTCACATAACTTACTTTAAACTTCCCATATTCTTTCCAAGTGATAATAAAATTAACTTTTTATATAATTAGAAAATAAGCTCAGCTTGATATTTTCCAGTTGTTCCTGATCCTTTAATGCTCACCAGCTAACTCCCCACTGAAGAATTTTAAGTGATGGAGAAATTGTTTCATAAATGCTTTAAATCTCCTTATCCAAAAACAACACAATTACATACTTTGTATATTACTGAATACACATTACATAATCCCCATTAGCTTGGACTGAAGTGATGATTAGTTAATTTTTAAGGGTTGACATGCACTTCATATAATTGAATGGAGAAAAATAGAAAAATTCTCTGCTAAGAGCAGGAGTACACAGATCCTTAGGTGACAGTTGTGATACAGCTTGGCTTTGAGAGTAGAATTATATGTACTTTACACAAGAGACAACTCTCACAAATTCATAATCTCTTCTTCCCCAAGTTAGAAAGTGAGTGCAGAAGCCAAATTTGATGGGCCACAATTGTAATACTAGCACTGTGGGCCTCGGGCAGGAGGATTGCCACAGGTTCCAGACCAGCATAGGCTAACAGAGAAAGTTCAAAGACAGTCTGGGCTATAGAATAATTGTCTCTAAACAAAACAAAACAAAAAGTAACCAAATTAAACAAAAACAGAAACCAGTGCAGAAATACCATCTATGAAATGGATGTTGGTAGTGTAAAATGCTTTTCCAGGCTTCTAGGTTCTGACTTGAAAGCTCAGAGGAGGTGCCCTGAGATCCACCCTTATTAAGAACCAATGCACCTGACTGCTCCAATCTAAATCTTGGGCCACATTGTAAAAAATGGTAACATAAGCTAAAATCGCCTTTGATAAATCACAAACAAAATAAGCGACTCTCATTTTCATCACCTGGAGGACTTGGCCTATGAAGGCACTGAAACTGATGGCACAGACTTCTTTCGCTTGTAAGCACAAGCAGTATCTGATAATATGTCCCCACTGTGAGCTTTGTATGTTATGAATGTTTTGAGGAAAACTTTTGCATTGTGAGACACTTTAAAGAGAGCTTACTAAAGTTATTTAAAAATAAATAAAACAATAGAAAAGCTAACCTCCATGTTGGGATTGAAAATGACTATTTTTTGTTGTTTTTGTGACTTTGTTTGTTTGTTTGTTTGTTTTTGAGACCAAGTTCCACTATGTATCTTTGACTAGCTTGGAACTTGTTATATAGACCATGCTGGCCTCGAACTCACAGAGATCTGCCTGCCTCTATCTCCCAAGTGCTGGGATTAAAGGCCTATGCCACCATGCCAGGTTTGGATTTTTTAATTGGTAAAATTTACAAACTCAGTTCTTTGTCTTATTTATTTCTAATATTTTTTCAGCTATGTTTGATGCCTATAGAGTGCTCTGTACACCATGGTGATCCAAAATAAATTTAAACTAACTTTTATTCCAAGTGATCTATGAACATATTTATACTGCCTTTAAATGTGATTAAAATATATTGAATCATTACAGAATCATGCCTAAAAGTCAATGCATAAGAGCCCTGAGCAGTGTTCTAATTAAAGACTAAGAACATGTAAGATAAAAATGACTTATATTCCATAAACACTTCAAATTTTTTGTAGCATGTAATAATTTCTGTTTCCTATGGGCTTATTAAGGACAGACAGGCAGTGTACAGCTTAGGCATTTGATCTATAAGGAATTTTTCATATAGTTGTGGTAAAGTTAAACTATGATCCTACTTATTTTAATTTTACAATAAGTTCTTATTTGGCAAGATATGAAATGGCTCATGTCCCACCAAAGTAGAATATTTTTATAACATATGTAACATGCATGGTGCAAAAACAGAAGTCTCAAACTTGAGGCCAGTCAGTTAGTAGCTTAAAAAAAAAGGTTGTGAGTCAGAAATTCTGCTCCTAAATAATTAGCTGCATATACCTGCTTAGGGAATTAAAGTAACTTGTTTTATGTGAACTCTGTTCCTGAGAGAATATATGATGTGGAACATCACAATTCCTCATTTTCAACACAAAGATGTTTCAACACAAGTTTTAGTTTCTTCCATTTGCATTAAATACATAGGATGATGTTCAAGGAGGTCAGAGATCTTGGTTCTGGCCAGATCACACAGGAATTTGAAATCCTAAACTATTTCAAAGCAGAATGATGGGGATCTTCGTAAATTTTCCTAAAATTTTTTTGCTCTGAGTTCTGAAGATACGGAATCCAAAAAACTACCTTTCTCCAAGTGTGGGCAGACTCACTACAAGTAGGACGGAGTTACTTCCTCACCAACTTTGTTTAGTTCAAAGTCCTTCTGCTCACATGGCATAAATTTGTATGAACTGATTTGGTGCACATGGTATGAACTGTACTCACAGCCAGCTCTTGGACTTCCTCTAATCCATCTTCATACATTTTGCTGTGGTACAATTTGTGCATCTCTGCTACCTACCTACCTACCTACCTACCTATGGTGTTGGTAAACCCAAACTCTACTCTGTTTGTATCTTTTCCAAGTCCATGACTTTCTTTTATTCATTTCTGACAGTTATCATCTGTAAACACCCCCTGCCCTCATTAGGGAATGGCAATCTATCTGAAGATAGCACACATGTAAATGGCTGCAGTTCAGTGACTGAAAACAAACACCTCATCTATTTTACTGTGGCACGTGGCACATGACTTGTGGCAGAGTAGGGCAGAGATGGCATAGATCAGGAGGGTCCTGGTTTCTCCTGGATGGCTAGAGTGAACTCAATGCCCACTCTACTCTGAAAGGAGACAATATTTCAATGTTTGAGAATTAATTTGCCCTTTAAAATATATTTAATAAAAATATTATTAAAGTGCTTATAGGAAAGATGCAATAAAAACACAAGCTTAGTACTCATAATGTGTTCAAGCTAATGATGCATAAATATGTTTTTTGAATAACTCTTGGAGGATTTTTCCCTCAGTTCTTGAAGTTATAATGACTTTTCCAGTATCTAAACTTGTATTCATTTTTATAATTCTGGAGTAGCTAGAGAACTATAGATTTTTTTTAAAGTTTCTTTCTATTAAAATTCTGCCTAGAGTCAAAGTTAAAGCATTATTATTAATTTACTTCAAAATTATCCTTAAAAATGTATCTAACATGATTTAGATTTATCCCATTTAAATTATTATTTCTACCTTGTTATGTTTTATTTTCAAATAGTTTTTTAAGAAATAAAATGAGGGGGCTGGAGAGATGGTTCAGTGGTTAAGAGCACTGCTTGTTCTTGTAGAGAAGCCAGGTTTAGTTTTCAGCACTCACATGGTGGCTAACAACTGTCCTTAACTCTAGTTCTAGGGTATCTGACACCATCTTCTGACCTCCTCAGGCATTGCAAAACACCAGTGAACCTACCTATATGCAGGCAATAAAAATAAATAAATTT
>NW_008356952.1:2018025-2022746 GCF_000622305.1 Nannospalax galili
CCTACTATTCTTCTCCTTCAGGTTATTTCTTTTCCTTTACCTCACTGTTTCCTTACCCTTGTCCTGGTTCCTGCAGTTATGTCTGTTTGCATACTTATTTATCAGAGTCTGATCCTAGGATCCACATATGAGGGAGAACATATGTTGATATTTTTTTCTAAGATTGTGTTACATCACTTAGTATAACAGTTTCTAGTTCCATCCATTTACCTGCAAATTTCATGATTTCATCTTTCTTTACTGTTGAGTAAAACTCCATCGTATATATGAACCACATTTTCATTATTCACTCATCAACTGAGGGACACTTAGGTTGGTTCCATCTCTTAGCTATTGTGAAAAGAGCAGCAACAAACATAGATGTACAAGTGTCTCTGCAATAGGTCGAGTTCTTTGGGTATATGCCAAGGAGTGGTATAACTGGGTCAAATGGTAGGTTCATTTGGAGTTTTTTAAGAGTTCTCCACACTGCTTTCCATAGGGGCTGAACCAGTTTGCAGCCCCACCAGCAGTGGATGAGTGTTCCCCTTTCCCCACATCCCCTCCAACATTTGGTATCATTTGTTTTCTTGATCTTAGCCAGTCTGACTGGGGTAAGATGAAATCTTAAAGTGGTTTTAATTTGCATTTCCCTGATTATTAGTGATGTTGAACATCTTTTAAGATGTTTCATAGCCATCTTTACTTCTTCTTTTGAAAACTTTCTGTTCAGCTCCTTAGCCCATCTTTCAATTGGGTTGCTTCTTGTCTTGGTTCTCTGTTTTTTAAGTTCGTTATATATTCTGGTAATTAAACCTCTATCAGATGTGTCACTGGTGAAGATTTTCTCCCATTCTGTGGGTTTTCTGTTTGTTTCCTTGGTTGTCTCCTTTGATGTACAGAAGCTTTTTAGTTTAATGAGGTCCCACTTGTTAATTCTTGCCCTTGTTTCCTGGGCTATTGATGTCCGGTTTAGAAAGTCCTTTCCTACACCTATATCTTGTAGGTTTTTCCCAATGTTTTCCTCTAAGAGTTTCAGAGTTTCAGGCTTTACATTGAGGTCTTTGAGCCATTTGGAATTGACTTTTGTGCAGGGTGAAAGATAGGGGTTTAGTTTCATTCTTCTACAAGTGGAGATCCAGTTTTGCCAGCACCATTTGCTGAACATGCTGTCTTTCCTCCAGTTAATGTTCTTGGCCTCTTTGTCAAATATCAGGTGGCTAAAATTGCAATTACTCATATTTGGGTCTTCAATTTTGTTCCATTGATCTATGGGTCTATTTTTATGCCAGTACCATATTGTTTTTATGACTATAGCTCTGTAGTAGAGCTTAAAATCTGGTATAGTAATCCCCCCAGCATTTTTTAAAAAGAAAATAAAGTTACCCACAAATAAAACCCAGGACTGCAGATGTAGTGCAGTGGTAAAGCACTTGCCTGTCACATGCAAGGTGGTGGAGTTCATTCAAAGCACTGAAAAAACCAAAACCAACCGAACAAAGCAAGTTAAACACTATAAATAACTCATTATATAGCTTTAAAAATAATGATAGATAAGCATACAGAAATAGTATCCACATATTTGAAGAAGTAATGTTTTAATGTTTGGGAGTTTTTTCTTTCATTAATAGTGAAAAGGCCCTTATGTAGAGCCAAGCAAAGATCATCTAAGTGGGGCAGGTGGCTGTGAGACTGTCCTGACAAGATTAAAGAGGGCTGAGTGCAACAGATTGGCAGGGCCACCATATATAAATATGGTGGTGAGACAGGGCATTGAGAAAATACGTGCATTTATTGAAAATTATGCCAGCCAGTTTTCTCACTGGTTGTGAAAGCAATCACAGATTAAAAGAGGGGAAAAGCTTGAGTAAATCTTAGAGTGTTAGAATGAAATTGTGGGTATTGGTGTGATCTCATGACATTCAGCAGTAGACCTGTAGATATTACTTCTAATAAAGCATCTCTGCCCACATTTATATCCTTACTCTGTTTTCTGTGAGAACCTTAAACCCCTGGGCAGCACTGAACACATTTAGTGCTCAGATTTTGGTATCTAAAACCCATTAGCTCTAGAAGAACTAGCTATCTCTGGGGAAAGGGTTGATCCCATGTTTGTTGCTGAGAACAACAAGATGAATGAACTTGAAAAGTAGTGTTCAAAGAACGATAAGGATGTGTCATAGGGACAGAGAAGTCAGCTTGAAGAGACTCCCAACCCCGAGTCAATTGAAGATCAAAATAAAGAATGAAAGTAACAAGACATCATCCTGTAACATTGCTGGGATTTAATGGTATGCAGAAAGTGTTCTATACATGGAAGAAGAGGAAGGTTTATCTTATAGTAAGTAGAATGTCAGTCAATAGCAGTGGAAGGAATGACAGGATTAGAAAATCACTACTTCATATTTCAGGCAGGAAATAATAATGTTGAAACTCATGAAAGCTGGAAGAACAATGAGATGTCTCATAGCTCCTAAGTATCTTCTCACCAAGTATGTATTAATTACAAAATGGGAAAGTAACCCTCCCATAAGGAAGCCTGGCGGACACCACTTTCGTCAAATGATAATGTTAAGAACCAGCTGGCAGGGGTCCTTCTGCCCCACCGGGATTGAAACTGTGGCTAGTTGAAGAGAAGCTCATCAGTGATGGTCTTAGGCAGGCTTTGTGTCCCTTAGTATTTGTCAGCAGCAAGCTCTGGCAACAGGCAGTGAGGAGCAGCAGCAGGTAGTGCCTTCCACCCACCGCTCTCATGTAGGCCTCAGGTACCCAGACCCTTAACTCTCATGCAGGCGTACAGGAAGTAGGGATTCCTTAGCCAGCATTACAGCTTTCACACACTTAAACTTAGGTATCTGAATTCTCCAGCCTTTGAGAACCTCTAGGGTTACAGCTCCTAGGCCTGTGCAATCTGAGACTCTCACTTCCATAAACACCAGAGCCTGCTGTTTCTCAGGCTTCATATGGGATTCTTTCCTTCTCCAGGCCCTGTTTTCTATCCTTTGTACTTCTCTTGTTCTCTGCGTACTTGCTCTGGCCACTCCCCCCAAAAGTTTGTCTTCCTTTCCTCCAGCTGTCAAGCACTGGGCCAGTGCCCTGCTTTTGGAACTCAGCCTACAGACCACACAACTTTGCCTCTCCTTTAATTGTGAAATACCGATGGCCAACCATTCCACAGTGGGTGCCACCACCACTGCATTCCCTCTGCTGCTGCATTATACCAATCACAGGACACTTCACACAGGAAAGTTTGTGTCTGCACCAATCACAGCACATTTCACACATAAATGGAGGTTTATGCTGCCCAATCACAGTCTCTCCTCTTTGGCATCGGCCATAGCCATCCCTCTGGCCTAGGAAGAAATGGCTACAGAGTCATCTGGTATTCACTAAGGCTTGCAACAACAACAACTACAGCAACAACAACAGCAACAACAAAAGTCCGGTACGAAATGTTTGAAACAGCCCCTACTGAGGCTGCCCCTTCAACACCCGAGGCAATCAGCTGTGATCATTGTGTAATTTTCTCAAAGAAGCCATGAAGTGTTCTAAAGGGCAGTGCTTGTGTGAAGGTCTTCCTGCTGACTGACTGATAGCCCTTTGGCTCAAGGCAGCCAGGGAGAATCCAGAAACCCCTAACTATGGTGTCAAATAGCTCATCCCCCAACATCTTTGACTATTTTTAGGAAAATCAACATTGGAACCACTTACAATAAGAATATAACTTATCAGACCAGTGAGATGGCTCAGAGGATAAAAGTACTTGCTGCCAAGCCTACCAGTCTGAGTTCAGCTCCTGGGACCCACAGGTAGAAGGAGAGAACTGATTGCGGAAAGTTATCATCTGACTTCAGTATGTGTACTGTAGCTTGCACTCACACACATAAGTAAATAATTACATACATAAAAGAACATAACACTGCTGGCCATTTTAGAAGATATTACTAATGGTTAACATTTGTTCAGTGCTCCTTGGAGTGAGGAATCCTCCTTACTTGTCTCAACTGGGTAAACCAATATTGTGTGCCTCTTCGAAGATACTGTTCAAACAACACCACATCACTTCTGAGTTATTTCCATCAATTGTGTATATTTGTTACAACATTTAAAAATATATAATAAATCTAATGGGGACATTCTACAAAGTGACTTTCCTAAGTCTTCAAAAATGTCAAGGTCATGAAGGCAAAGAAGGCTGTAAAATTAGATACATGACAACTAAATGCAAAATATGGTTCTAGACACGATCCTTCTGCTATGGAGAATGGCATTGGGAAAGTTAAGGTCTATGTGGAATGTCTGGGTGAAGAACACAGAGAGTTCTTTGTATTGCTCATGTAAATGTGGAATTCTTTCAAATAAAAATATT
Organism: Nannospalax galili; assembly: GCF_000622305.1. NCBI lineage: Eukaryota > Metazoa > Chordata > Mammalia > Rodentia > Spalacidae > Nannospalax > Nannospalax galili. Next base: position 2,022,374 of record NW_008356952.1, read on the forward strand.
CAGTACAGTGCTGGAGAGATAGCGCAGCAGTTAAGAATGCTGTTCTTGCAGAGGACCTGAGTTCGAATCCCAGCACCCACATGGCAGCTAACAACTGTCTATAACTCCAGTTCCAGGGGCTCCAACAGTCTCTTCTATCCTCCATGGGGATTGCACAATATGGGTGCACTTACCTACATGCAGGCCATACACATATACACATAAAATAAAATAAAATAACAAAATCTTAAAAATATTCAATACAGCTGGGCATGGTGGTGCATGCCTTTAATCCCAGCACATGGCAGAGGCAGGCAGATCTTTGTGAGTTCGAGGCCAGTCTGGTCTACATAGTGAGTTCCTGGACAGCTGGGACTACAGCAAGACCCAGTCT
>NW_008356952.1:2022829-2031465 GCF_000622305.1 Nannospalax galili
TTTTAAAATGGCAAATTACATGAATTTAGAGTTCTCTCAGTGTTTGCATATGAAAATATTCAATTTACAACTTGATTAAGCATTTACATTTCTCTTTTCTTTACTCTTGAAATTTTATTGAGACACTTTTTGAAATTAAGGAAGCAAGTGTATAAGAGTGCTGGACATGGCAAAGGGTGTTGAGGTAGACTTTCTCTTTATTTTGAGTTTTGGCGTCTTCTTTGAGGCCACAGTAGTCAAGCCACGCATCAAGGGTATGCCAACTCACTCCGTTTTGTACTCCCATAACAGAATACTTGAGACTGGGAAATGTTTAAAGAACATAAATTCATTCTCACAGTTCTAGAGCACGGAAGTCCATGGTTAAGGTTCAGTATTTGATTCGGTGAGTGCCTTCTCACTGTCTTACCATGGACTTAGGTAGATTGTCAGGACATCCAAATGGTGTCTAAAGCCTCTTTTAAAAGAACTTACTGAGGGGACAGACTTAGGGCCTAACCATCACAGAAGACCTACCTCTTGATACCATCACATTAGCAATGCCCAGTGGGGGTGAGGGCACAAATAACATGTGTAGTAAAAATATTGTTTAGAATTTCTTAGGTACTATTTATTTATTTTTATTTATTTATTTATTTATTTATTTATTTATTTATTTATTGTTGAGACAGGGTGTCCCTGTTGCCCCAGCTGGCCTGGAACTCACTGTGTAGACCAGGCTGGTCTGAATATCACAGAGACCTGTCTGACTCTGCCTCCTGAGTGCTAGGATTAAAGACCACACTATACACACAGCTATTTTATTATTTTTATTTTATTTTATTTATTAGGTATTATAAGATGTATCAATGCACTGGGACACACTCCCCATACAACTTTCCTCCTTCTTGCTGTCTAGAATGCCCCTTTGTAATTCCTTCTACCCTTAGTTTCTCTAAGCAATTGCTAGTATCCTTTTTGTGTCTGTAGATTGCTTTTCATTTTCTAGAGTTTTGTGTGGATGGAATCACAGTATGCCTTGTTTTGGGGGTATGGTGGTGGTAAATCATATTAACAATGGTCATTGTAATAAGTTTGTTAGTATTCATTATGATACAATTTACATTTATTATATTTAAACTTGCATTTCTCTGGTGTCTGTTACTGTTTTTCTCAACATATCATCGAGGCAACGTTGGTTCAAATATTTTGCCCATTTTTAACTGAGTTGTTTTCTTCTGGTGTTTGAGTTTGCATTGTGAAGATATTCATGCAAAAATAGACAGATGTGTGACATAGATAGTCCCAAAATATACCCAAGCTTCATGGACAATTGAACAAAGAGCTGATAGTCATTTCAACAAACAATGCAACAGTGGAATGAGCATATGTTTTAAAAGCACACCTTAGTCCTCAATCTACCTTAAGATCGGCCTTAAACCTTATACCAAAATTGACTTGAAATGGATTAAATGAATCTACATACATATTTTAACTTCTAAAAGAGAATGTAGGTGACCATTCTGATGACCTTGTATTTGTCAAATATCTGTTAAATACGCTACAAATATATTACTTCCAAATTTTCAAAAAAAATCAAGAATGTAGACTTCTTCAAAATTAAATATTTGCTCTTCAGAAAACACTCTTAAGATAAGAGGATGCACGTTAGAAAGAGGACTTGCTTTCTGTTGATTGTATTTTTATTGTTTGACAGTGTCATACATTTATATACTGCATCTCAATCGTTCATCCCCCATCTTGCTCCCTCATCCCCTCCTTCTCCAACTGACATCCTTCTTCCCAGCAAGTTCCTTTCTTCTTTCACATCTTCTTTCTGTGTGTGACCCACTGAGTTTAATTAGAGCATCTTGTCCAAGTATGAGTGGAAGGCTATTTATCTGAGCAAGGGAAGCTTACCAGTGCTACATACAGCACAGAGGACAATGACAGCCCTGCCCCCAGCAACAGTTACCTGCTAATAGTCCCTCAGGGCCCCTCTCCCATCCATGATGAAGTATTGATGGGCCCAATCTTGTGCAGGTCTTTTGCAGATAACCACAACTGCATGAGTTCATGAGTGCAATGGCTGTGCCATGAGGTTCAGAAGAGGCCTTTTTGTTGCACATCTCCCCATCCTCTGCCTCTGACATTCTTTCAGTCTCTTTCTCTGCCGTGTTCACTGAGCCTGAGAGGGGAATGACATAGCTTTCCCTTCCAGACCTGAGTACTCCACCATCACTTATGCTTGGAACTGTTATCAATTGTGACTTTCTATGTGAACTGCCACCTGCTGGAGTAAGATGCTTCCAAAAGAAGACTTCTATCTATAGTGCATACACCAATTCTTTTTGTTTTTTAGACCAGGTCTCACTATGTAGCACTGACTGATCTAGAACTCACTATGTAGATAAATCTGGCCTTGAGTTCACCTTTTCATCTACCTTTTCATCCCAAGTGCTGGGATGAAAGGCATGTGCCACCACAGTTCTTACTCTGAAACTCTGTGATAAGAAGCCAAGCAATGAACAAGGAGATAGACTAACTAAATAAACAGTTTATAAAAGACAATGTAGTTAAGTGACAAAATAAGTTTATAAGTAATTGCTCAACCTCATTAGGGAAATGCCAACTAAACCCACTGCTTATTCTGCTGATTTTATTTATTTCTTTAAAATTAAAAATATTTTTATTGTATGTGTATGAGTGCATTGTCTGCATGTATGTAAGTGCTCTCAGGTCATCGCAGTGCCCATGGAGGTCAGAGTAGGGCGTCGGATCTCCTAGAACTGGAGTTAAGGATGGCATGTGGATGCTGGAATGAAATCCAGCTCATCTGCAAAAGCAGCCAGTGCTCTTAACTGCTGAGCCACTGATGCTGATTTTAAGACACAGTGAGTTTGGATGAAGTACAGCAACTGAAACCTTCAGGCCGATAGGGTGCAAATTACACAGCCAATGTGGAGGGCAGTTTGGCAGCTCCATTTCTTTAAGATATAGTTGTCAGTCTATGTATCAGTATATATCCATGGTAAAAAGTGAAGAGTTGTCTAATGGCGTTCTCATTCAAGTATGAAATATGTGTTCGCCATATCCACCTCACCTTCTACCCGCTTCCTGCTAGGCACCTTCCTTTCATTCTACTTTTGTGCTTTTTCTCTCTTTCCGTCCCTCTGTCCCCTCTTGCTTCTTGTCTTCCCTGAAATCTATGACCCAAATATGAGAGAAAATACTTGAGTATGGCTCATTTAGCTTCATTCTGTGACTTTGAGTTTTATCCATTTTCCTGCAGATGATGTAACTTTGTTCTTTTTTATAGTTGCATACAATCTGCTGTATGTACATACAATACTTTGTTAATCTATTCATCTACTTATGGACAGCAGAGTTGATGTCAAAATTTGGCTATTGTGAATAGTATCAAAATGGACATTATTGTGTAGGTAACTCTGTAACATATGTTAGCTTTATTTCTAGTAGCTAAAATCAAGAAGCATTTTAATAAGTTAATTAATACATGACTGGACAGTATGCATAGATGATATACTATTATTCAGTAAAATATGAATTATTGAGAGTTCCTGGGGCCAGCAGGTTGCCTGGGTAAGTTTGACTAATGTACCCATTGTGCCTTGACTCCCCCAACCCATCTCTCTTCCTTGCAGGGGGACTGGCACATTTCTTGTCTTGGCACCCCACGCCCCTGGACTGACCTCTTGGCCCAAACTCTCTGATCCTTCCTGATCTTTTGTGTCCAGACCAACACAATTCCTTCCTCTAGTCTCCATCTCCCTTTGTATCTCTGGATGGCCCAGCCCCACAGCTTCCTGAAGCTACCACTTTGCGTGGTTAAGTTTGCCTTGACTCCCCCAGCCTCATTCACCCTCCCAGCTCCCCCATCCCATCTCTCCTCCTAGCAAGGGCACTGGCCCATCTCTTGTTGTGACACCCCAGATCTGTGGACTGACCTCTTAGCTGAGAATCCCCACTGCTTTCTGATCCTTTATGTCCAGACCAACCCAATTCCTCCCTGTAGTCCCCAGGAGCCCTGGGGCCTCTTCTTGGCCCCACCTTCCTTTGCAACACTGGGGACCAGCATCTTCCCCGGGCCCTGCTCCCAGGCCAGCCCAGGCCTCAAATTCCCAAGGCCAGCATATTTCCTGGAGGGATCCAGACCTTAGGAGAAAGCCTTAGAAAATCTGATCCTCATCTGACTTGGACCTCTTTGGGAGCTCCAGAGCAGCAAGACAAAAGCAAGTTGGCCACTCCAATATAAAATCAAAAGAGAGAATCTGAAGCTTAGACCAACCAACTTTTCATGCCCAACAAGTAAACCACAAAGGCACATAAAGTTAACAAAAAAAGCTGACCTAGACTCAACAAAGGAAAGCTTGAGTCTCACACAAGAACCAGAATCTACAAAAGAAATCCACATGTCAAAGTCACAGAGAAAATATAACATGAAAAATCAAAATTATATATCCCCATCAAGGACCATTAATCCTCTAGAGGAGTACAATGAGACCCCCTAGAGATAACACAGGACATAGAATTCAAAAGAATAATTATAAGTATGATAAAAGGATACAGTGATTTAAAGAACACACAAAGAAAGAAATCAAAGAACTGAAAGAAGATAGGCATAGACTTCTGAATGAATTCAAAAAAGAGTTAGAAATATTGAAGCATTCTCAGGCTGAGATGAAGAAGGAAGTGAAACACTCGGTAAGATAATTAGAAACAATAGGAGAAAGCCTCACCAATAGGATGAATGAAATAGAAAACTAAATATCAAGCCTGGAAGTTAAAGTGGACGAATTAAACCACTCAAGCAAACATTATGAAACATTTAAGAAAACAAAAAAATGGAATATACAGGAATTGTATGACAACATAAAGTCCATAACTCCAGTCTCAGGGGACCTGACAGCCTCTTCTGACTTCCACGGGCATTGAAGGACATGGGTGTACTTACCTACATGCAGGCAACACACACATACACATAAAATAAAAATAATAAATAAAATAAAAGAAGATCAAGCTTATGAATCATAGGCATATAGGAAGGAGAAGAATCTCAGGATAATGGTATGGACCAGATCTTCAACAGGATCATGGAAGAAAATTTCCCAAAATTAAAAAGAGAGGTGCCCATACAAATACAAGAAGCATATAGAACACCAAATAGACAGGACCAGAAAAGAAACTCTCCATGGCACATCATAGTAAAAACACTAAACATACAGAACAAAGAGAGAATACTGAAAGCTGCAAAAGAAAAACAAGTCATATATAAAGGAAAACCCATCAGAATTACAGCTGACTTTTCAGTGCAAACTATGAAAGCCAGAAGAGCCTGGACGAAAGTATTCCCAGTTCTAAATGACCACAGAGGTCAACCCAGATTACTTTACCCAGCCAAAATGTCTATTATAGCCAAAGGGGAAAGAAAAATCTTCCATGACATAAATAGGCTGAAGAAATTCATGTCCACAAAACAGCCCTTGAGAGAGTTCTGGAAGCAATACAAAGCTGAAGAAGGAACGACTATACCCAAGGGGTTATAGAAAGAAACTTAATGACGGTTTAACCAGGGAAATGCACAGCTATACCAAGAATGTGAATGGAAATAAAAATGACAGGAATCAATACACATCTTTCATTAATATCTTTAAATAGCAATGGGCTGGACTCCCCAGTCAAAAGACACAGAGAAGTTGAATAGATTAAGAAACAAAACCCATCTTTTTGTTGTCTGCAAGAAACTCATCTCTCTTTCAAGGACAGGCAATATCTTAAGGTGAAAGAACAGAAAAAAATATACCAAGGGAATGGTGCTAAGAAAAGGAGCAGGCATTGCAAGTCTAATATTTGACAAAATAGACTTTAAACTAAAGCTAATCAGAAGTGACATAGAGGGCCACTTCATTCTGATCAAAGGAACAACTGACCAAGAAGATATTACAATCATGAACATTTATTCACCAAACTCTGGTGCATCCAACTTCATGCATTCAGTACTACAGGATTTTAAGGCCCAGATTAATTCCAACTCATTAATAGTGGGGGACTTCAATAACCCATTGTCTCCATTAGATAGGTCAACAGGGCAGAGAATTAACAGAGACATATCTGAATTAAAAATACCATACATCCAAATGGGCCTAATAGACATCTACCAAATATTCCACCCAGGCACCACTCATGGAACTTTCTCCAAAATCAACCACCTACTGTGGCACAAAACAAACCTCAACAAATACAAAAAGATTGAAATAATTCCATGCATTCTATCAGACCACAATGCAATAAAGCTTAAAATCAACATCGGAAGAAGCCCTAGTAACTACATGAACACATAGAGATTAAACAACACACTCCTGAATGATGAATGGGTCAAATGAGAAATTAAGAAGGAAATAAAAGTGCTCCTAGAACTAAATGAAAAGGACAACACAATACAACAAAACCTCTGCGACACTTTGAAGCAGTCCTTAAAGACAGGTTTATCTCTATGTGCCTACATTAAAAAATCACAAGAACACAAATAAATGACTTAACATTGCAACTCAAGACTTGAAAAGCAACAGCAAATGAAGCCCCAAATCAGCAGACAAGAAGAAATAACAAAAGTCAGACCAGAAATTAATGAAATTTAAATAAAGAAAACAATACAAAGAATCAATGAATCCAAGAGCTGGTTCTTTGAAAAGATAAACAAGATTGACAGACCACTAGCCTAGTTAGCCAAAAGAAAGAAAGAACACCTACAAATCAACAAAATCAGAGATGAAAGGGGAAACATCACAACAGACACCAGAAAGATACAGAACATTAAAAGTGAACACTTTAAAAACCTATATGCCACTAAGTTTGAAAACCTAAAAGAAATGGACAGATATCTAAAGGCATGGGAACCACCAAAGCTAAACCAAGAATAGATCAACAGCTTAAACAGACCCATAATACATAAGGAAATTGAAACATTAATAAGAAAAGCCCAGGACCAGATGGATTTACAGCAGAATTCTACCAGACACTTAAAGAAGATCTACATCCAACAGTACTTAATTTATTCAAAAAGATAGAAATAGAGGGAGAACTTCCAAATTACTTCTATGAAGCCAACATCACTCTAATACCAAAGCCAGGTAAAGATACAACCAAAAAGAAAACTATAGACCCATATCCTTAATGAACATAGATGCGAAAATTCTCAACAAAATACTTGCAAACCGCATACATACACACATCAAAAAAATCATCTACTTTGATCAAGTAAGCTTTATTCCAGAGATGTAGGGATGATTTAATATACGTAAGTCAATAAACATCATGAATCATATAAATGGTCTCAAAGACAAGACTCGCATGGCCTTTGACAAACTTCAACATACATTTATGTTCAAAGTCTTAGAGGGAATTTTACTGGAGGGAACATACCTCAACATAATTAAAGCCATATACAACAAATCCACAGCCAACATCATTCTAAATGGAGAAAAACTGGAAGCATTCCCATTAAAATCAGGAACCAGACAAGGCTGTCCACTATCTCCACTTCTCTTTAACATAGTGCTTGAAACTCTTGCAAGAGTAATAAGAAAAGAGAAGGAAATTAAAGGAGTAAAAATTAGAAAAGAAGAGATCAAATTATCCCTTTTTGTAGGTGATATGATATTATACCAAAGAGAAGCCACAAATTCCACCAGAAAATTCCAAGAAATTATTAACATGTTCAGTAAAGTGGCAGGTTACAAAATTAATCTACAAAACTCTGTAGCTTTTCTATATATCAATATCAAGCAATCAGAGAAAGAGTATATGGAAATACTCCCTTTCACAATAGCTGCAAAACAAAAATAAAATATCTTGGAACGAATCTGACCAAAGACATTAAAGACCTCTGCAATGAAAAATATAAATCCTTAAATAAAGAGATTGAGGAAGACATCAGAAGATAGAAGGACCTCCCATGCTTATGGGATAGGAAGAATTAGTATTGTGAAAATGACCATCCTACCAAATGCCATTTATAGATTCAATACAATGCCAGTCAAAATCCCCATGAATCCTAAGATTCATATGGAAGCACAAAAGACCTCAGATATCCAAAGACCACTAAAATAAATGCTGGGGGGTTACTATACCAGACTTTAAACTATATTACAGAGCTATAATTATCTAAACAACATGGTGCTGGCACAAAAGTAGACCCATAGATCAATGGAACAAAATTGAAGACCAAAATATGAGTACATGCAATTTCAGCCACCTGATATTTGAAAAAGGGCCAAGAACATTCACTGGAGGAAAGACAGCATGTTCAGCAAATGGTTCTGGCAAAACTGGAGATCCACCTGTAGAAGAATGAAACTAAACCCCTATCTTTCATGTTGCACAAAAGTCAGCTCCAAATGGATCCAAGACCTCAATGTGAAGCCTGAAACTCTGAAACTGTTAGAAAACACTGGCAATAGCCTACAAGATATAGGTGTAGGAAAGGATTTCCTAAACCCGGACATCAATTGCTCTGGAAACAAGGTCAAGAATCAACAAATGGGACCTCATTAGGCTAAAAAGCTTCTGTACATCAAAAGATGCAACTACATAAGTGAATAGAAAACCCACAGAATGGGAGAAAATCTTCACCAGCA
>NW_008356952.1:2031529-2038645 GCF_000622305.1 Nannospalax galili
AAAGAATCAAGTAAGGAAGTAGCCCAATTAAAAGATGGGCGAAGGAGCTAAAAAGAAAGTCTCAAAAGAAGAAATAAAGATGCTAAGAAGGCTGGGCATGGTGGTGAATGCCTGTAGTCCCAGCACTTGGGAGGCAGAGGCAGGAGTCCCTACTCAAGGTGGTGAATGCCTGTAGTCCCTACTCATGGTGGTGCATGCCTATAGTCCCTACTCACGGTGGTACATGCCTGTAGTCCCTACTCATGGTGGTGCATGCCTGTAGTCCCTACTCAAGAGTCTGATATATATGACTAAGAAGTAAGAAGCATCTTAAAAGGTGTTCAACATCATTAGTAATTAAGGAATGCAAATTAAAATCACTTTAAGGTTTCATCTTATCCCAGTCATATTGGTTAAGATTAAGGCAACAAACGATAACAAATGATGGAGAGGATGTGGGGAAAGGGGAACACTCATCCATTGCTGGTGGGATTGCAGACTTGTTCAACCCCTATGGAAAGCAGTGTGTAGAATGCTTAGAAAACTACAAATGAACCTAGCATTTGACCCAGTTATACCACTCCTTGGCATATACCCAAAGAACTCATCCTACTGCAGAGATACTTGTACATCCATGTTTGTTGCTTCTCTTTTCACAATAGCTAAGAGATGGAAGCAACCTAAATGTGTACATTTACACAATGCAATTCTACTCAGTGGTAAGAAAAGATGAAATTATGAAATTTGCAGTAAATGGCTGGAACTACATGAAATTTGCAGGTAAATGGATGGAACTAGAAACTGTCATACTAAGTGAAGTAACAGAGACTCATAAAAACAAATGATGTATGTTCTTCCTCATATCTGGAGTGTAGCATAAATCCTTATAAGTGAGTACACATTCAGACATAACTACAGGAACTAGGATAATGAAAAGGAACAGGAAGGTAAAGGAGAATAAAGAATCTGAAAGAGAAGAACAGGAGGAAACAGGCATTCATAAGAGAAATATAGATAAATATGGGGTTATTTTAAGGGGGGGAGGGTTATACAAGTTACCTTTGGGATAAAAGGAAAGAAGGAGCTCAAGAGAGGTGGGACCATAGGAGAAGGGTATTATTAATGGAGAAATGGGGAAAATGGGGGCACTTTAAATGGGGAAACCATGGTGTAAGGATTAGACAATGCGAGAGATAAATAATGCAGTATCAGACTGTTGGAGCTAACCTTCCTGGATGTCTAACAGCCATACTTTGAGGCCTATACTAATTTCATCAGAGGGACATAAAGGACAGTTTTTGCTCCTTGCCCTTCTAGGTTGACTAAGCTCTTGCGGACTATAAGCATGTCTCAAAATGTCCTGTTACTGTGGTGTGTCACCTGTCCTCTTGATGAAGGAGGCCATGTAGACCCCAGAACATGAGCTGGAACCAGTGCCCAGTCTACAAAGAGGAAGGTCAACACAGGGGAAACATTTCCTCCATGCTTCCAAGTGAAGCCAGCCACTGTCGAGTATGACCTTTGACTTATCTTCACATAGGCAGAAATGGTAAAAAGAAAGGAGCCAGGAGTTCCTCCCAAGCCCATGTGACCCCTGAGGAAAAGTTCCTCAAATGACCTTAAGAGTAAAAATAGATTGTTTTTTTCTGGGCCAATTGTCAGGTCTTAAACACCCAAAAGAAATGTATAACCGAAGATTAAAGGGATCAATATAATTCTTTAAGAGTCCATGTGTATAGCTAAAGGCTACATAACAAGAAATAATGGCAGACAGGAGATACATTCCTTTGAGTTGTTGGCCAGGGTGGCCCAAGAGACTCCCAGACATTAACCCAGCATTGAACTGGGAAAATGAGGAGGAAACCCCAATCTTATCTGAAGGAATATTGACAACTGATTGCTGCTAGATAAGGAAGAGCTGATCTTCCTAAAACAAAGGACTCAAGATAGGCTGACTAGATTCAGCAGATGGACAAGCACTGGAGAACAGCTGTGGGCCGTAACAACAGAGGGAACAGTAACAGGGATTACAGAGTATATGGGCTCCAGTTGGGGGGTGGGGGGCTTTCGGAGAGTGCCATTTGGGATGTTATGTATGAAATACACACAAAAAAATCAACAAACAAAAAAATGAGTTATATTTGAGGAAGAAGCATAAAAATTTACTCCATGTTAATTAGTAGAGGTGAAACACATTACCTTTGAAATCTACCTGATGATTTTATATCCATCCTCAGGTGGATCTCAGAAACTAACTGACTGTGACTAATAATAAACAGATACATAGAGATTAGAGACACATATACAAACATCTAACTGTTAGTAGAATTAAGAATGAGTTTTTTTGTGGGTGAAATAGTGTATTTTAAAATGAAAAGGAGATCTTTTTAAAGGTTAAAACATTCAATTTTATGTCTTATAAGGCTTATACTGAGTTCAATATTTTATAACTGTACTAATTCAACTATGAACCTCAAAATTTACAGCCAATTTTGAAAGAGATGCTTCTTTGCTCTGGAAATTTTTATTGAATATGTTAATGCTATAATGAAATGCTTCTTCTAATCACGTGGTTATTAAATAATTAAAAATATGAATTATTGATGTACACAGAGATACAGATAATTCTCAAATAATTATGAATGAAAACAGTTATTTCAAACTTTATATATTATGTGAGTCCATGTATGTAATAGTGGCAAAATTTTAAAAATGGGTAATAGACTTTGATATCGAGGTGTCAATAGTGGCGTAGAGGAAGGAGAGAAGCAACGAGAACTCTAAGCTGGCCAAATGGGGATTCTTGTTGTGGAGGCAAAGATATATATACTTGGACACCTTCAGTGTCACTATGCTGGTCGTGATACTGCTGTGCACTTCACAAGACACTATCACCCAGGAGACATGAATACGTGGATGCATGAATGCATTATTTCTTACAATTGCATATGAATCTACTATTACTTCAAAATAAGAATTAAAAAAATGTCTCCCTCTCTATGCTAGCTTTTTGGTGCTGTAACAAAATACCTAAGAAAAACAACTTAAACATATATTTTGCATTATTTTTATTTTATGTGTATGAGTGTATTGTCTACATGTATGTGAGTGCACCTGTGTAGTGCACTGGTTTGGGAGTTAAGGACAGTTTGTATCCACCATGTGGGTGCTGGGAATTGAACCTAGGTCTCCTGCAAGAGCAGTTGGTGCTCTTAACCGTTGAGCCATCTCTCCAGCCCCAAGAGAATGAACTTAAAGGAGGGAAGGTTTTTATTTTGGCTCATGGTTTTGAGTCGTGGTCATTTGGACCGTTAGCTTTCAGGCTAGTGGTGAAGCTGTACACCAAGGTGGAAGTTTGGATGGGAGGAAACCCTCTTACCTCATGGAGACTGTGGAAGTAAGCAAGAGAGACGGAAAGAGGAGGGGCCAGCATGTCAGTACTAATGTACCCTTCAGGGACAACCCCAAAGACCCACTTCTTCAACTTGGATCATAAACCTAAAATTTGTACTGCTTCCCAACAGCATCCCCACCTGGGGACGAAACCTTCAACCAATGGATTTGGGGAGGACATTCAGGTTCTGAGTCACAACACAGTCTTAAATATCATTTCTTAAATTGAAAGACCTTAGACAGGTTCTGTAAGAGTAAAAAGCAACTTAGAGAGTAGTTAACAGATGGTGAAATGATTCCAGTGTATAGATAACTGGACACACAAAGACATGAAACATCTGAGGGAAAATTAAGTCCAAAGATTTAAAAATATTTTATGGAGTGAGCCTTGGTACTGATCTTTGATATTAAAGGAACATTTACATGTTTGTTGGAAATAATGTTAGTCTCTGAAACAGAAATACAGTGTGTTACTTCCAAGTGCAGAAATGTAATCATAAAAGGTGGTATTTCATTAGAGAAAAATGAGAAGATCACCATATAAATCTCACATGAGGTCATAAAATAAAACACAAAAGGAGAAGAAACAAGTCCAGATAGTGGTATTATGTTATTCCATCACAGATTTTCAAACTGGATTAAACATTTTGCTATAATTTGTAAAAGGGACATCATATGTGAGACGATGCAAAGTGGTGGACATAAAGGAGAAGGAGAAAAACACATCCTAACAAAACGCTGAGACGGCTGGCACTGCATAGCCAGTATCTGATGTAACAGAATTCATGGGCTACTGGTTAGATTTTAAAATACTTATGTTCAGTGGTGATACGCTTGATAAACTTTTATTAATGTAACATAAAACTTGCTAAAATTGAAAAAAAGCCCCCCCGCAAAAAAAACCCTGAGAGAATTGCTATTAATAGAATTCAGGATTAAAATATTTCTTTCAGGAGTATACACATTAAATTGGTAAATTGAATAATTTTATAAGTAGAATTGAATAACCAGATTATAATAGTTGTAATTATACATGGTTACAAATATAATGACAAACCAATAGTCAGATTGGTCTTTTTTAGAAGTATACATATTAAATTTGGAGAATTATTTATATGTAAAGAAACTGAATATCACTGTAGAAACTTGATTATATTAAGCTTCCAATTATTACACATATCTATACATATATGCATACAGCATATATATGCATGTGTAAACTTAATATATAAGTGGGTATATATATTTGGTGTGTATGTGTATATATATTTGTCTGTATGTATATGTGTGTGCCATGTCAAATTTAGAGACTGTTACAACCAAATATATTTTAAAAATACACCTACAGCATGTACAAAAATTCTTCATTGTTTAGCTGCAACAATGATATCAATGAATTCATTAATTTAGAAAGTTTATGACTCTGTTAATATCATGCCTGATAATATATAACAGGTTGTATACCACTCTGCAAAACAAATCATACTAAGCCCCAAGTTATCTATTAAAATATTTATGTAACACTACTTGTATTTATACAACCTAGTGCAAATTAGTACATGAATCATGCTTTTTGGAATTGTGTTGTATTAAATATGAATATGTTATTCATTGTGATATTTATATATATTTGTCTTAATTCCATTGACTGAGACTTCTGTTTTGGAAATTTCCTAAAACATATTATAATTAAAAAAGAACTATTTCTGAGATTAGGTTACCTCAATCAATGCATTAATTTCCAGATTCATCCACTTCCCTGCAAATTTCACTTTTCTTGTGGCTAAATAAAATTCCCTTGTATGTATGTATGATTTTTTATTATCCACTCATCTGTTGATAGTTGTGTAGGCTGATTCCATTTCTTTGTTTCTGAAATGAGCAGCAATAAACACAGGTATTCAAGTTCCCCCTCTAGTAGGCTTTAGAATCTTATAGGTATAGTCTCCTTTATATGTAGATTCTAGCTTTCAGTGTGTGTGTGTGTGTGTGTGTGTGTTTGTGTATGTGTGTGTGTGTGCAAATGTGTGGGTGGGTATGTGTATGTGTGTGGATGTGGATGTAGGTATAGATTATGAAACTAGAAGGAGGACTACAAGAGGAGGAAAGAGATATTGCAGAAACAGGGAAGGGCAATAGGACACATAAGATGTCATGGTGGAAAGGAAGCTACTGGGATGGAAGGGTGCAAGGTGGGGAAGTCAGGGAGATGGGAAGAAGGTGGAGACAAGAAGATAAAAAAATTATGCTTGAAAGTGGCATAATGAAGCCTAGCACTGGGATGGAAGGGTGCAAGGTGGGGAAGTCAGGGAGATGGGAAGAAGGTAGAGACAAGAAGATAAAAAAATTATGCTTGAAAGTGGCATAATGAAGCCTAGCGCCTTCTATGTTAATTTAAACCACAAAATATTAATCATCATAAAAACTTGTTTTAAATTTTAGATTAACATTTTATGAATTGTGTATTAACAATTATATATTTATTAGTAGAGTTTGGTGTGATATTTCCAAACATTTACATACAGCATGTAATGGATCACATCCAATCTCTTTATTTATCCTCCTTTCCCTCACACCTTTCCCAACATCTGTAATTACTGCATTACATCCAAATCCACTTTATTTTGTTTTCAAGAGAAAATGTAGTATTTGTAAGTCAGCTTTCTAGTGCTGTACCAACCCCTGAGATAAGAACTCAAAAAAACAGCAAAGGTTTATTTTACCTCACAATTCAGAGGTTCAGGCCCATGGCCTGTTGGCCTAGTTGCTTTGGGCCAGTGACGGAGCAGCACTTCCTGATGGGAATGCATGATAGAGCTTTCTCATCTCATGGCAGCCAGACAGTGAACAAAAGAGAAGACAGGGCCAGGTCCTAATACCAGCCCTCAAGAACACATCCTTTCTGACCTAACTACCTCTCAGTAGACCCTACACCTAAGAGCACCCTAGGCTGGGCCCAACCCTTCAACAAATGGGCTTTTGAGAAAAGTCAAGTTCCAAAGCATAATATGAGACTTGAAAAGAACTATTTGAACTAGTAATTTCATTTGTAGGAACATGTGATACAAAAATTCATGCGCACATGCAAAAAATTTACAAGAACATAATAAAAAGTTGTGAGCAAGGTAAACACCTAGAGATTGCAAAAAGTTGAATCATTAAGGAATTATATTTTAAACAAATACGTCTATTAAATAAACCTCGGAATTTTCAGACTTCTAGTAAGCTATCTGTTAACTGGCTTAAAAGTACCCTTGAAACAAATGCCATAGCCTCTTCCGCAGACAGTCATGAATAAAAATACACCTAAATGTATATGCAGCCAAGCAACCAAAATAATCGACTAGGTGCATCCATATGCTCTATGTGGGAAAAAGCATACTGATTTCCAGAAGCTTATAATGTAGTTAACAAGAAAAGATTAGCTCACATTAAAATAGCGTAGTCCAGGGACTGGAGAGATGGCTCAGTGGTTAAGAACACTGACTGTTCTTGCAGAAGACCCGGGTTCGAATCCCAGCACCCACATGGCAGCTGACAACTGTCCGTAACTCCAATTCCAGGGGATCCAACAGTCTCTTCTGTCGTCTGCGGGCATTGCAAGACATGGGTGCCCTCACTTACATGCAGGCAATACATGCATACACATAAAATAAAAATAATAAATAAAATATTTAAAAAAATAGCATAGTCCAGCCAGGTGTGGTGGCTCATGCCTTTAATCCCAGCACTTGGGAGGCAGAG
>NW_008356952.1:2038729-2063203 GCF_000622305.1 Nannospalax galili
ACACACACACACACACACACATACACACACACACACACACACACACACACACACACACACAAAGTAGCATAGTAGTCCAGTTGTGCCCCAAGTGTTCCTCCTTTATCACAATTAGTGAACATCCCCAAATGTCACCAATTAGAAGATGGATATGAATACAGAAAAGAAAGTGTAAGTATAGGAGTTTTGAATTCCACCACCAAGTTCACATAGAACTTCGTCAGTCACTAGCTAAGTTAAATGGACAAATTTTCTATCACTCAGAACCTCCATATTTTTTCAGCCGTGGGGATAATAACTGCTCTCACAGAGCTGGAAATATTTTTAAAACATATATAGAACCATCACCACCCCAGTTCTTACCCTGTATGAATTGTCTAAGGTCCTTAGCTTGAGGACTTTCCCTTAATGGCTAAATAGGAATCCTTTGAAGGAAAGAATCATAATTTACACAGACATTTCCCAAATTACATCACAGTCCTTTCCAAGAAGGTTGAAAAATGTGAATGGTGTACATTGAAACTATAAAACTTCACTAAGACCTTTAACGTCTCCATGGATTTTTCTGACCAATGCACAGACGACAGTTTCTATTTCCCACTACAGTAGCCCAAGCTTCAGTGTATCTTCCACAGCTTTTCAGTTTGGGAGTTAGTTGTATCACTTAAAATATGTAATCTTGGTGCTACGATTTCTCCAAAGCCTTGTTTCATTTATACAAAGACTTTCTGTGCTGTGTAACCTCCTGTATTTCACTTCAGTATGCCCACAGTGTTTTCATTGCTTTTGTGTCTTTTCTAGTGTTCTCAAAAATTCTACGACTGAGACAGGAGTAGCCCAATTCTAGAAAAGTTCAAAGCAACTTCACTTTCTTTATTCCACCTTGGGACGTTGCTAAAATTGCCTTTAGGCCAATAAACATGTACTCTAAATTCTGATTCACCACCGTCATTGTGAGTAAATCTTCCATTCCCATATATAATGTTTACTCCTCAACTCTGCTTTGTTCATTCTGTGGGTTTCAAAAGTACAAACTCTTTTCATAATTTCCATGCAAGAATCATCATCATTCAAAATACTTTTCCTTTTTCAGTAGACTGAATAAAGTTTAGGAATAACAACAACTAAAGAAGCAGTTGGCTGCATCTGCACGGTGTATTTCTGTGCTCTGTGTTCTGCTCTGTTGTGCGACTCTCACCAGTACCACGCTGTGATTGCCTGACGTTCACAATGAGTATGAAGCCAGGAAGGGCAGTGCTCGGCCTTTGCTGTTTGCCTTTCATATACCATTGCACACTGAGGTCTCCTGCCTTCCATGTAAGCTTTATAATCAGTTTGTCAGTCACTACAAAATAACTTGCACTGTAAAATAACATGTTGAGAGTCCGACTGTGAGCGTGTTGAACCTGCAAATGAAGTTGGGAGGAAGTGACATCCTGTCAATACCAAGTCTTCCTATCCACGAATATGGTACTTTTTTTTTATACCTAAAGTATTAATTTTGGGTGCTAATGTGATGTTGTGTTCTTAATTATAAAACTCAATTATTCATTGCTGGCACACATGAAAATAAACAACTTCTATATATTTAACCTTGAAAAAAAAGAATCAAATTGACACTCATATGAAGAGTACATATGTTGACCTTGAAAAGTATCTTATATTTTTAAGTGAATAAGTCTTGGAACATTAGTGATTCTTGATACATATTAAAGTAGGTATCATGATAAGATTCCATATTAAAACATTTGGAGATTGCCCCCTTTTGTGTATGTAGACACATTTAAAATAATCCTTAAAAAAACCATGAGTTAGCAATAACAGATGCTGAGTAGCCGAATCCATTCCTGCCACTATGTGCATGCTTCACTGTGCCCATGGAGTTGCAGTGGCTGTGTAAGGCAACAAAGATCTGACTTTATACCCTGTGGTGGTTTATATTGACTGTCAACTTGACAGGATCTAGAATCACCTCAGACACAAATATCTGGGCATGTTTATGAGGGACTTTCTAGACCAGATTAACTGAGGTGTTGAGACCCACATGAAGCACCATTCTATGGGCTGGGGTAACAGACTGCATAAAGACAAAGTGAGAGGAACACAAAAATTCGTCTGCCCCTGCTTCCTGAAGGTGGATACAGCATGTCCACATGCCTCCTGGTCCTGCTGTCATTCTCTCCCTGCCCACCAAGGACATCATCATGGACTACGTCCTCTCTAACCGAAAGCCAAAATAAACCCTTTCTTTCTTAAGTTGCTTCTTGTCCGATATTTTGATATAGCAAAAAAAAAAAAAAAAATACAGACCCAAACTGAGGTATTGAAACTGCATCAAGGAAGAGGGGTGCACACGTGCCTTAAGTCTAAACAAATGGATGGTGATCATAATATCAATTTAAGAAAGCGGTAATGTCTTAGAAGGATATGACACGTCAGAAGGTTTCAACTTTTTGTTAATGTTTTCCACTGGTTTTATGAATAATAAAAAGATAGACATTTTTGTACTTAATATGTAGTTATTTTTATCTCCCAACTTTCTGAACTTTGCAAATGAAAATTTGAAGGTTATAGAAGCTATGGATGTGTACGTTGTATGTATTGTGTATGTGTATATATGCATATGTGTGGACACAAACTATGCATTTGTGTGTTTTTACGTATGTATATATATATATATATCTCAAATCAAAATATGGTCTTTTATGTGTATTTTGTGGAAATTAACATCTACTTTAACAGTTCTTGACCTTAAGTAGGGAGAGATAAAAGATTAGTCAGAGTGTTACTTTTTAGCATAAATTGAGTGTTTAAAAATATTCATGTTATATTCCTCAATAAACTAAGAATAATTTAAAATGCAAATGTTTTATACATAACACTATAGTCTAACTTTGTAAAATTCACCTTATTTTGGAAATATATCACATTTTTCTTCATGTATATGTGTGTGTTATGTATGCATGTGTATCCAAGTTCACGTGTATGGGAACACATGGCTGCCACATGTGTGTGTACATATGCGGGTGGGGAGAGGAGGGCAGAAGTGGATGGTAGGTGTCTTCCTTGATCATTCTTCACTTTATTCACTGAGGCAAGGTCTCTTCCTGAATCCAGAGCTCCACAATTTAGCCAGGTTAGCTGGCTAGCTATCCCCAACTTCCAGAGATCCCCTGTCTCTGCCTTTTGAGTACTAAGATTACTGGCATGCCACCCCTGACTGGATTTTACATGGGTGCTGGAGATCTGAACTTCAGTCTTCATGCCTGTACCAGAGCCTTTTATCCACTGTGCCATTTCTCCAGCCCCCAAATACACAATTGTATTGGAAAGGATATTAGACCCAATAATCACGGTATCTTTCTAGGCAATTTATTATTTGAGAACATTATAATTATGTAGTAAACAATGTCAGCATCCTTTGCATTCAAAAGTAGTGAAAGGGTATCGTCATCATCCACAAGAAGTGAGTGAATTGACAGAAAGAGCCCCAAGAGTGCCCCTGTGCTGTTGTTTTTTTAATTTTTACAAAAACTTTATTGAGACTTTCATACATGTATATAAGGTGTTTTGATCAAATCCATGCCCACTCCCTCCCCTCCAACATTACCCCTTTCTGAAGAGGTAACCCTAAAATCTTTTAAAGATTAGATACAAGCTCCCAAACACTTTTGACATTTTTGGCCTTTGGGACAGAGTATGTTGCTAACAGTCCCAAGGACATTTTGACCTTTAGCAAAGAAACTGGCTACTTTACTTTGGGGTCTTTTTACCCTAACTGCCTAGCCAATTCCTACCTCCTATTCTTATCACGCCATCCTCTGAGGGCCAAACAGGGACACAGAGTGAAGCAAATGGAGTACTCCTTCAGTGGGTTTATCTAAAAGACCCCAAAATTGCATAACTCTTGTCTCTAAGAGGAGACAAAAGTCCTTGAATCATGAATAGGAGATGTGAAGGAGAAGTAAAGGCAAGAGTAATTAGCATTACAAGTTCTAGACAGGGAACTAGAAAAAAGTCAGAACAGGGCAATTTTCAAATGTTCATTTGAAAGTCCATTGGAGTTTCTTGACAAGGGCTTCCAAAACCATCCCTCTATTGGGTTCTTCCTCATTTCTTCTGTCTTCCAAGGCTGGACTAGTTCATTGGGAAGAGTGACTGGATACTGAGGTGAGGGTCCAGTGACCCTGCTTGGCACCTCTTTAATGAATGAGCTGTGCTGTTCTTTTTGTCTCCAACCATCAGAGAGGACAATCTGTTAGCAAGAGGCCCTTTGAAAGTGCAGTCATGTGACTGACACGTATCTGCTGATGAAATTATTCATTCACCTTTGTATTGTCTTGTGTCCTCAGGTAGATTTTATTTACTCAGGGCAGGGAAAAATGCTCCATGCCTCCCTGTTCCATCTACTGTGGCATCTAGTGGAGCCTAATCTATAAAAAAGGGATTCAGCAGGGGTCTATTGAAGTAGACAAACTATCAGGTTGTGTATCTTTTCCCTCTATGAAAGAAAAATAAAACCGTTAACATAAAACCAACCAGTAAATAGCACCTTATGATTTATTAACACCTAGAAAAAAATATCCCCAGTCCAATTTATTTACCTCTATGCACAGCAAATGACTTTTACTTATGTTCTTAGCTAATTATTTGGCTTATATTTTCTATTTTAATAGTTGCTTTTAAGAGAGTGGGTGACAAATTAATTCACACAGAAGTGCGAGTTGTAATTGAAGCTCCTTCAAGTATACTTGCATTTCCTAGGAAGGAAGTTGCATGTCACAGGTTATCTATCATCTATCTATCTATCTATCTATCTATCTATCTATCTATCTATCATCTATCATCTATCTATCATCTATTAAGTTGATTCCAGAGTTCTTTTTGCTATCTATCTATCTATCTATCTATCTATCTATCTATCTATCTATCATCTATCTATCTATCTATCTATCTATCTGTCTATCTATCTATCTATCATCATCTGTCTGTCTATTATCTATCTATCTATCATCTATCTATCATCTATATCTATCATCTATCTCTATCTATCTATCTATCTATCTACCTATCTATCTGCCTATCTATCTCTCTATCATCTATATCTATCATCTATCTATATCTATCTATCATCTATCTATCTATCATCTATCTATCTATCTATCTATCATCAATCTATCAATCAATATATCATCTATCTGTATCTATCCACTTACCTATGCATCTAATCATCTATCTATCCATATATCTACAGAGGGAGACAGGGTGATTGCTAGAGATAATTCAGGTAAAGGGATCACCTACTCTTTTCTTGAACCAAACTAGCGATTTAATCCCTGAGATTCAGTGTTTCTATCTGAAAAGTAATTGTGATGGGTATATAATGAGGAACACAGGTGATGAAAAGTCTGAAGAGTACAGTTCAGTGCCTGACTCTTGGTGGACAGCCAATACATTTTGGTTGCTGTCCCTTTTGATACTGTGGTTTCTCTTTTCTAGTAGTTTTGTGGCCCAGTTCCTGGCCAGGGGCCTTTGAATTTTGGCTTTCCTGAGATTAGAGCTCATAGTACACGTCTGCTCCTTTATGTTTGGTTCTGGTTGTTGTAGCCCCTGAAAGAGCGTTGCGATGATGGTGTTAAGATAGCACTTGGCAGAGCAGAGTGTGTGTGTGTGTGTGTGTGTGTGTGTGTGTGTGTGTGTGTTCACTGATTGGACCAGTGATTTGTCTACTACTGTATCATCAAGGTGACCACTTTTTTTGGCAAGTTTGTCAACATACATAGAAGACAATCTAGGCTTTCTCTTCCTGTTTCAGAAAGGCTCTTAAGTGGACAACTCTTAAATGAAACAGAATCTCAGCCTTCCTGCCACTGTGTGGATGACTGTTGCTGTCTTTGATTGTCTTCATATCCTTTATCACCCTAACAGTGTCCCATCAGATGCACTCCCTTGATTTCAGTTAATATTTCAGTTAGATATTTTGCTAGTTTCTTAGCTTCTAGTCTAGTCACACACCTGGAAAACACCCGGGACACAGTAGATGTTCTATTGCACATTTGTCAAATGCATTTTCAATTGAAAAATCAAGACCAAATATTTTTTCCAGAATAATCATTGGCCATTAGGAGTTTGAAATAAAAAAAGGTTTATAAGATATTTTACTTTATTGAAAATTCATTCCAATTTGGTTGTCTTGCAGCAACTGTTAAATCTTTTGTCCACAGTATTGGTAACATCATGCACAATATTTTGGTATATATGTTTTTGGGTGCTGTATCATGTACTGAGAAAAATCAACACAAGTAAGACAATCCCCATGTCTAAAGGAAATACTGGTATATTTGGAATACTCTCAAACAATTATATTCTGGCACATCTACAAAAGCCTACTTTGTTTTCCTATTTATATACCTGTCCAGTTTTCATGCTCATTAATATAGTCCATCATTATAGTATTAGAAATAAGAAATTTTATTTGAAATTCAGGTTCAGAGATCTTTATAAAAGAACTTTTCCATGGAATCAGATATATGAACTGGGTAAGGTAAGTGGAAGATGATTAAGTAAAGCAGTACTCTTATTAATGCTTTGTTCCTGGACATTCTCAGAAAAAAACTATAAAAATGGATTATTCAAAATATCTAAATGATCTCATTGTTATAGGTAGTGTTCTACATGAAAAATATTGATAGTTTTAAGTTGAAAGTTGTTTCCTTGACATAAAAAAAATTTGTTTTTGAAATTGGCCTCAGAAACACATGGAGGGTCTGAATCCTGTGATTGTTTCTCTGTTTGAATATATTGATCTAAATTCATAGTGACAAGCTGTATTACACTGAGACTGGAAATGATTTGTTTGTACACTGAAGTGAACTTGAGTGTGTAAGACATATTACGGCATAGTTTTAGACGTTGTCTCATATTTAATGTTCTCTATTTCTATGAATTCTCTCTAGAATATAGTATTGTTTTGGTTATTTTTTCTTGTTATTAAGATGTAAAATTCCTCTCGTATTATATAAATAATAGTTAGAACAAGCTAAGTTCATTACACAATATTATTCTATTTTTCTTCACATGTTTATTGAGTCATTCTCTAGCATCTTGCCTCTTATTGTTGCAAAGATAATGAACAATAATTTAGACATGTTAGACAGTCTACTTTGTGCAAACTCTAAGTCTGTCCACAGATTCACAAAAAGTTCCCACTTTCATAGAACTATTTTAACTCTAACACTCATAGAACGTTCAGCTGCGACCTTGAGCTCTGCGTACAGCTGGCAGCGTTCCACTCGTACAGGTTGGTAGGGAATATAAGACAGGTCAGCATCATTAGTTTTCCCAATAGTTGAGTTTTAGAAATAATATTCAGAGAAGAGTTCATGGGGTTCATGGACATTATCTTCTAAGTTGCTAACAGACATAATTTTGGATGAAGCTAGTTGAAAAATGATCTGGATATCCATTTCATGAAAGGTTGCCCTTGTGAAACAGCTTTCATTGAATTGTACAGTGGAATGACTAAAGATGTCTTGGCTGAGAGTTAGTGTAAGAATCAAAGCCAGGGAAACAGTTTTATTCATTAGAGTATGTTATGCAGAGACACATCAGGAAGAAAGCTCTTATAAATACTATTGTGTCATTTTATAATGTCAAAAGTACTTACTAAAGGTTGTGGAATGTGAAAAGGCATTCCACTCCCTTGCTTTGGCCCCGGAGAACCCAGAGCTCAGCCACCACCAGACTACAGACTGTGGGAGAGTACCATGAGCATTCTTTCCTTAGACTGTCTTATTTTTCTTTTTTATTCTACTTTTGATTTATGCTTCTTTGATAATAATTTATATACATTCTTCAGACATGGTCGTAAATTATTTCTAAAATAATATACAATAATATGTTATTATGTATATGTACCTAAATTTAATCATAGAGCAACACACTTCTGGCCCCAATTGATCGGGGTGTTACAGGATGTAATCCATTTCCTGTATGTACATTCTATGGCTGGCCTTTCTAAGTACCTCTATTTACCTCCATCACTGTTTTTCAGTGGTAATTTATCTTCATGTACTATTTAATGAGCAACACAGGCAAAGTTACCTGAAAGTTAAAGTTTAGGACTTAGTACCTTTTAGTGAACTTCAAAGTTATCCGCATCATAGAGCTGGTCTGTGTTGTTATTCTAACTAAGACCAGATAAGTATCTCTTCAGATATGCCCACACACAGCCCTCTATCTCAACAGCTCCAAAGACATTGTCCATCGTGACACATGGTTTTATTTTCACAATAGAATTTACCTATCACTGATTTTTTAATATATCTGTTTGATGACTAATTTCCTCTTAAATAGATTTTTCCCAAGGCAGGGCCCTCAGCCTCTCTCTCTGACGTATCTTCATATGTATAGTAGCAGAATTCCTATAAGAAACTATTTATGCTTTTTTTTTTCAAGGGATAGTGCTACTTATTTTTAAAAATTTACAAAAATTATACAGTTACTCCTTTCTATTCAAAAAAAGAGTCAACACTTTATTTTCTCAGTTGGGATAGAGTGGAACCATTATAATTTTGGAAAACATTTCAAGATTACATTGAAGTATTATCCCCACTGTGTAAAATAAGGAAAGGATGTAGATTGAGAATGGTTTGTAGCACTTATGGTACATTCTAGGCTAGTAGTCTACTTTTATTTCTATATACCCCACCCAATTTTCTAAACTCTCTGTACCACTGCACATTGCTTTTCTTACTGTTGAGTCATTGTTTCAGATTATCTGTTTTTCTAAAGGCCCCTAGGGACTGCGAGTAGGTAGTACATTTGCATGTGAATCCTGAATTTCTTATCAATTAAAACATTAATGGGAATTTTTGGCAGAGATTTAGAGAGCCCTAATCTAGCAGGGCAGATCAAAGGTAAAGGTGATGAGAGCCCAGGAACAGGTAGACTGGGAGTGTCAGGTGAAGAGACGAGGTGCAGGCCAGGGAGGTGGAATGAACGAGCTGCAATTTTCAATTACTTTTCTCCACTTTTAAAAACACTGCTTTAAAGAGCTGAATGAGCCTTACAGATTGTGAAGCTGTGTGCGACTTGGATTCAAAAAGCTTTGCAGTATTTTATCAGGTTCCCTAACCCTGTAGAAATACTTGAAATACTGTAAACAGGAAGGGTCATGGAACCCGAGTCAGCCCCAAGAAGGTGTCTGAAAGGCTTTGTGTAACATAGCTCCTTTACTGGAATCTCACCTGGAAAGTCTAAGGGAAATACGCAATCTACACAAGTATCAACATGTAATTAATGTTTATACAGCATGACAATAAAACAAATAATTTTGAGAGAATAGCATTTGAAAGGATCTTTTATGTCTTTAACTTTGAATGTGTTTTAAACTCAAAAACGACAAAAAAGAACCCTACATAAAACAAGAGTTTCTGTTCTGCTTATCACTTCATCTGTGGCTTAAAATGTCCTCCCAGTGTCCAGTTCTTCACCGTTCTCCATTTCCACCCCTTAAACAGAAAACCTGGTACAGTGTCATATCCCTTCAATCAGTTCTTTGAAATACCTTTGTGTCAACCGCTGCTTTTATGGTTTTGTGTAGTCCTGGCACTAAGACAACTCCACCCTATCACCCTGCTGCAGTTAATTTAACTTGTGGCCGATGCATCTGTATCGGCCATCGCAATTGGTGATATTTATGGTGCCACTTCTCTACTAAAAGATAAACACACAGTTTCCGCGCTCCCCGTGACTCTGCTTTCTGAACAGCACAGCAGTAGACATGCGGTATTTGTACACATGCCAATAACTGCGGATAAAATACAAAGTTCTTGTACATTTTAGACAAGATCAAACTTTGCGATTTTCATGCTTACATTTTTATCAGGTTTAGCTCTGCTTCCAATATCCAGGAGAGTGAATTAGTAGCTCGGAAACACTCAGGATTTGAAAGCTGGGAATACTGAATGAATGATGAACTGTATTCTAAAACAGCATAGCACTCACTCATGGTCTTCCAAGTCTTCTGAGCAGTAGTTTTTTGTTTGTTTGTTTTGTTTTGTTTTTTTTCATCTTTTTGAAACAGGGTCTCCCTGTAGCCCCAGCTGGCCAGGAACTCACTATGTAGACCAGGCTAGCCTTGAACGCACAGAGATCCACCTGTCTCTGCCTCCCGAGTGCTGGGATTAAAGGCGTCTGCCACCACACCCGGCCTGAGCAGTAGTTTTAATAGTCTGCACACACACCTTTCTTTCTCTGTTGACTGGCTTAGCTTGTCCACCAGTTCCCTCTTCCCTAATACGTATAAGGTCAACTTTGAGTTAGATTCTAGATTAGCTGTCTTGGAAAATGGACTCTTGGAAATTTGCATGCACTTCATTATGGAGAGGTCCTGGAAGAACACTTAGCAGGAAGTGAAGAGGAGGGTCTGGGTGAGGGATAACGTTGAACTGTGAGGCAATTACAACTGAGACCCACTCATCGCAAGGGGAGCTTACCCAGGGCATCCTGTCACAGAAGGGTAATGAGGGCTGTACTTGTAGAAGCATGAAGTTGGGCCTCTGTACTCTAACCAACCATCTTGAGAAGGCTTCCTCCGGGGTAGTGTGGCCTTGGGTGAGTCAGCTGCCTTCTGCTGAAGAGTGACTGGGGGGGGGGCGGGGGGCTCTCCTAACCAGTGTTCCTGGCAGCAGGCAGAATGTGTTCATGTATCTGAAGGGAGGATGGGTATATTACAGTGTTTTTCACATTTTCCTGTCCAGCTATCAGCGACTCTTAAGGAGGGAAATGCGTGTTTTACCTCTTGAATTAAGTGCATTTGACTACTATAGCTTTCTTAGATTTTTTTTGTGTGTGTGAGTTTCTGTTGCCCTTATGAACCCTTTCACATAATTTTATGGCTAACCATATTGCCAGTTTACTTTCTAGGTTACAGATTGCATTTTATCTATATTGTTGGATTATTTTCCAATGTTCCTGCTAAGTGTCTAACAGCATATGTGTGTAGATCATAAAAAGTTAATTTAATACTCATTGGAACAAAAAAGTACATAAAAATGTTGGTGTACAGAAACTTGAATTAGTCGTTATTTTATTTATTTTTAAAAAATATTTTATTTATTATTTTTATTTTATGTGTATGTGTTATGCCTGCATGTAAGTGCACCCGTGTCATGCAATGCCTTCAGAGGACAGAAGGGGCTGTCAGATCCCCTGGAACTGGAGTTACAGACAGTTGTTAGCTGCCATGTGGGTGTTGGGATTCAAACCCCGGTCTTTGCAAGAACAGTCAGTGTTCTTAATCGCTGAGCCATCTCTCCAGCCCTCGTTCTTTTTATTAAAAGCAAGTTCAACATTTCTACTTATTCTAAGTTTCATAAAGGCAAAATACATGAAGATTTCACAGAAGGTTAAAAGGAATGAAAATATCTATAGCAGGCTACATGAGTTGGTGGAATGTCTGTTTCGTGCAAGCCAGAAGGACTTAGACTTTCTATTCTTTGTGACATTCAGGCAGATGCAAATAGTGTGATTTATGTGAAGATACATGCAAAACAATCTGTGTAACTCCATTCAATCTTTGCAAGAATAAGGAGAATGCAGTCACAATAAATGGAATTCTTGTGTTTGATTGCCTTCCCACTGAGGCTTATGGTTCTTCAATAGGGGGAGCGTTCCCCATTCTGGCTCATATTGAATAAACAAGATGTTTCATTAGAAGCACAGGTTTGCATCAAGTAATTTGATTATGATATTATTTTGTTTATACAGATTTTTTTTATTGCTTTGTAGCTAGTAGAATCTGCCACCAATGAAAACAGATGTACTATTTATTGAACTAATGAAGGTCAAATTGATAGTTTCTACTCTGCTCTGCCCTGGTGTGGGTGTTGTAGATGTTGTGTCTGCTTAGATTACTTTCTTCTGTATTTACATCTACTTGAAAATACAATGTTTGAGGATCATATGGCTCAAGAAAGTGAGAAATATAAATTAGAGTTCCAGATGCCAACCTGCTCTATGCAAGCAACCTGTGGGCTGTTCCCACACAAATGAGCTCTCTGAGATCCAAGAGAAAGCAGGTGTGGTTATGATGAAGGAGGTTTTCACTTTCCTTCTCGGTGCGCATCTAGAATCACGCTGTATTCTCTCATTATTTAAATTGAAAGTACTTTGAATTTTCTACAGACAAAGTCCTCTTTGTGAAATTGACAGTGCTCTTTGTGGTTTTCAGATGTTATTGCTTTTATTCCCTTTTTGTCTCACTGTGATGTCTATTATCAGTGAAAAATGATATTTTTTTTGATTCAGATGGTAGCTCTTTTTTTTTCTTTTTGGTTTCACTCTGTGGGCTAAGGCCTTTGATACCATGTTGAATAGAAAGAGTAGGTAGTTCTTCGTATGTGTGTGTGTGCGTGTGTGTGTGTTCTGATTTTAACAATGAAACACCTCTAACATACAAGCAGCCTTTTTCATAAGCATGTTTTGTAATGAAGTTAGATAATTTTCCTCTTTTTAATAGTTTTCCAACACACCTTTAATCCCAGCACTTGGGAGGCAGAGGCAGGCAGATCTCTGTGAGTTCAAGGCCAGCCTGGTCTACATAGTGAGTTCCAGGCCAGCTGGGGCTACAGGGAGACCCTGTCTCAAAAAAAGACCCCCCCAAAAAAACCTCAATCCAATAATATTTAAAGGACTTTATGTATTAAGATTATAATGATTTTCTCCTTTGTTCTGTTAGTGGGAAGAATTACATTACAGGAGTTTTGGAAAAAAGTTTCTACTCAAGGTGTTTAATCTATCTATCTATTTATCTATCTATCTATCTATCATCTATCTATCTATCTTATCATCTATCATCTATCTATCATCTAACATCTATCTATCTATCATCTATCTATCTATCTATCTATCTATCTATCTATCATCTATCTATCTATCTATCATCTATCTATCTATCTATCTATCTATCATCTATATTGTTGCTGGATTTGGATCGTTAGTGTCTTGCTTAAATGTTTTTTTGATAGTGTTACCTTTGTTTTTAAAAATATTGTACTTGTATTTTATGTGTATTTTGGATTCTGAACTGTTCTCAAGCTTCTCCTCCTCTTCCTCCCCTTTCACCTGTTCTTCCTCTCCTACTAAACATAATGCACTTCCCACGAGGACGTATGTATGGATTAAAGGAAAGGAAGCAACACAGAAAAAGTATATATGAAAAGTGTCTGAACTATTTGTTCAGACTTGAGCATTCTGGACAGTTGCTTTACATATCCAATCTTATTGTTTCTTGAGTCTATGAAAATTGTGCTCATGATGGACAGTTTGAATCTCACAGCAATTAGTTTTCCATAATCAGGCATTCTGCCATGGCCCAATACCTTAGAAAGACACTAGTCATCTGAAGATTCAAAAAGAACTTTACTAGAGATTCCAATACACATTGATACTGCAGTGCTCCTATGGATGCTGCAGACACTCAGTGTAGCATCCTTACCTGTACAAGTGCTTCAACTTCCTTTGGCTTTGCTGGAGAATCACGATTCAGTGCTAAAGCAGCAATTACTGCAGCTGGTCCAGCGGCAGAAACTTCTTATGTTCTGGGCTCTACTTGAAAGGTCATTGCTTGTTATATTGTGGTATATAATGCTTCCAGAATCCCAAAGAAGGTGTGTCTCATTATAGTGTTGGTTGCATGGGCTGTATGACTTTCAGAAGGTTACCCTGATAAATGAGCCCTCAGAAATTTCACTGGCTTTATTGATTCTTACATTTTCAATGGAGCAGACTTTCTATTGTGATAATTCAAGTCAGGATTTCCTTTTCTACTTCATAGAAAATGTTATATTCTGTCTAGCTATTCCATTTCTAAAGACACTCTGATTTTAGACAATATGAAATATTCTTTATAAAGGATTTGTTGTTATTTTTAACTATGTGTATGCTGTGTGTATGTGCACATGAATGCAGTTGCCCAAGGAGGGAAGCAGCATTAGATCCTCCTAGAGCTGGAGTTACAGGTATTGTAAGTCTCTAGAAATGGGTGCTGGGAACTGAACTCAAGTTCTCTGGACGAGCAGTAAGCTATCTTAACCAACGAGCCTGCCCTCCAGCCCCAATATAAAATATATTCTTGCTTGAAATTTTTTTTTGCCATTTTGTCACTGTTCCCCATTATGGTAAATGTGTCCATTTGTCAATGGAAGGTAAGCATTGCTACCTGGGCTTTGGTACTACTACCCTGGAACTCATCATCCCAGTTGAATGAGGAGCCTATCAGTGAGAACACCACTCAATGTCATCCCTGGCCTTCAAACACTGAACAGTGTAGAGCTTGTTAAGGAGGCTTTCTTGCCCTCTCAGGTGGGTTTCCTAATGCTTTCAGAAAGGGAATGTGCTCTGGGTCTTTCTAATAGTTGGAGTTCTGTGAGTGGACAGTTTGCAAATAATAAACTCACTCTGATCTTTCTGCTCCTTTAGATTCTTTCCTTTTGTCATAATATACTGAGGAATATCAGCATCATTGACTGCAATACTGTCTTGTGGCCAGATATAATATATTTAATCCAGTAAGTTGTCATAACCTGAGAGCTAGCACTTTCAGAAAAGGAGATCTGTGTTCTGTCATGAGTTATTCAAGCTCAATCTAATGTTGTGTTTGCCTTGGTCTGACATCCTTAGAATCAAATTCTACACATATTTCTCAGATTCCTACCAAAATATGTTAGGGATATTTCCTGTAGAATCAGTTGTCTCCTACATGATTACACTCTTTACCTGTCTCTGGAGCAAGGCAATGTTTGTCTCTAGAAATGAAAGGTAATTGGGGTAAGTCTTAACAAAAAAGCTCTCCCGTTGTTAGACAACTGTCAGATGAAATGTTTTATGGGCTATTAAGTAAAGGCTGTTCTCAGACCTAGAGGACTGGCTGCTTGTTTTAATAAGAAAAACCCTGAGAAACACAGGGGTCCACAATTTGAGATTCCTTTGTGTCTGTTGAAATATCTTCATCCAAGTCATAGCTCCTCATTCCTTCACAATCATAGTCACAACTTTCATACTTAGGGAGTCTATGAACTCAAATTACATTGTAATTTTACAATCATGTTTTAGAATTAAAGTGTAAGTTGGAGTCATAAACTCAGTATCTTAAATTGTAGAATCACAATATATTTGAATTGGCAAATTTAAAAATTGGGGTTGGATTTTCCATGAAGTCAAATCCATAGTTACAAGCAAAAAAAAAAAAAAGATTATTTTATGTCTATGGTTGAAATATTGTGGCTCTCAGGATGACTTGAGAGTTTAAAGCTCCTAACTTGCCATTTAAGCCTCACCTTGAAATCCTTCCGATCACCATTCCTTCAGTAATGGCCGAGTGTGGCAGTCACTTGGTTCCCTGAGGTTTTGGTTAATTTAAGCACTTCATCACAGTCAAATGCAGGTGATAATCCTTTTAATCAGAATGCTTCTGCATGCCATATATTCTAAGCATTGGAATTCCCACTGGCAGAGATTTTAACATTGTTTTCAAAGCCAAACATTAAAGTTTCATCTCTGCAGGTCTTGATCCTAAACACTGAATCATTCAGGAGCCAGCTGAAAAACAGAAATCAAATTTTCTATTTAAAATTTTATTTATTTTTATTTTATATCTATGACTCTTATGCCTGTATGTATGTAAGTGCACCCAGGCCATGCAGTGCCTGCAGGAGAAAGAAAGGGGATCGGATCCACTGAAACTGAAGTTATGGATGGTTGTTAGCATTACATGGGTGCTGGTATTCAAACCCAGGTCTTCTGCAAGAACAGCCAATGCTCTTAACCACTGAGCCATCTCTCTAGCCCCACATTTTCTATTTTAAAAGAGGAAATTTATTATGGAGAGTTGAGAGACTGGAGGTTGAAGGGCTGAAAGAGTGAAAAGGGGAAAATGGGCAAACACAGTAAAGAACTTCAGGAGATAGCTACCTCCAGAACCTGGGAGAGAGGAAAGAAACTATACTACCAGTTGTAGAATCTGGGGGCTGGGAGATGATTCCATTAATAAAGTGCTTACCATGTATGATGGTTAATATTGATGGTCAGTCTGACATGGTATGGAGTCACCGAAGAGACAAGCCCCTGGGCGTATCTGTAAGGAATTACATAGAGAGAGATATTTGAGGTGGAAAGACTCACTCTAAATGTGGGCAGCATCATTCCATTTACTGGGCTCCCAGACTACACAAAAGTGAGAAAAGAAGCCGAGTATCCGTATCCACTTCTCTCTGCTTCCTCACTGTGGACTAAATATGAGCCGCAGCCCCGGACTTCGGCTGCCTTGCCTTCCCTCATGATGGACTCTAACCCCAAACAGTGAACCTGAAACAAACCCTTTCTCCCATGAGTGGCTTTTGTCAGATATTTTGTCACATCAAAGAATAAAGTCACCACTACACTGTGTAAGTATGAGGACCTGAGCTCAATCCCCAGCATCTAGTAAAAAGCTGGTGTGGTGACTCACACCTGTAATTCTAGTACCAGGACATAAAAGCAGTAGACGCTTGAGAGCCAGTCATTCTAGCTGAATTAATGAGCTCCAGTTTTAGGGAGGGAACCTGACTCAAAAATAAGGTGGGGAGCAACAAAGGAACTTCTAACACTGAACTCTGGCCTTCACATATACACATATGGTCATGTACCCACATGCACATTAGAAAAATGACAAATGAACTCGGGATCTCAGAAAGAGCCCTTCATGCTGAGAGAGACACTTCTGCAGATGGTACCAGTCTGGAGGACTCGCAATGATACTAACTCCTCACTGCCAAAAGAAGCTGCAAAAGGAGAACCCATTTGGCCAAAGATTATATTGACACGGATAACTGTGAGGAGGGAGTAAGTCCCTCTTCTTCTCTTTACATTTCCCAGTTTTGCTTGAGTCCCTTTGAGGCCAACTGACAAAGTGAATTAAGTATGTAGAGCCCCAGTTTCTCTGTACAAAAGCAAAGAGTATAGAAGTATAAACTTATTAATAAATAATAATTTCATAATTTCAGAAGGCTATTCCTCTTGGCTTGGAGATTTACGGAGGGAAAGAGTAGAGATGAAGCAAGTTGTATACTCAAAGGAATTCTCGCCAAAGCACTGGCCATTGTGATAATGGTGGCAGGATCAATTTGGTCCTTCTTAGCAAAGTTGTGCAGATGTGTGTGAAGACATAGTTAATAGGATTTGCTCTCAGCCTCAATGTTTTAGTACAGAGTTCTTAGACAGCCAGAGTTGTCTCATTCTACATTATATATTATATATTCCATTTCATGCTGTAATATACAATATGCTCTAATGCATAATAAATTTAGAATTATAATTTGTTTCTTACACTTAAATCACAGTAACATATTTAGCAGCATATGGCCAAATGTTCAAATCATTTTTTCTATAGTTATTTTGAATTAAATGTGCATTTTGGAGTTTATGATCCAATTAATAATATTAGTATACCACATTTTTTGCATTTAAAAAATTTTTATGTGTATGAGCATTTATTTGCATGTATGTAAATGCATCCATGTCATGCAATGGCCACAGAGTCAGATGCCTTGGTCCTGGAGTTATGGAGTGTTGTTTGTTGCCATGTGAGTGCTGGGAACTAAGCCTGAGTCCTCTGAAGAGCAGCCAGTGTTTTTAGCCACTGAGTCATTTCTCTAACCCCAGTGTATTACATTGTTTTCATTATAAAACTTCAATAGGTGTTTGTTGAGTGGATGAACAAACAAATAAATAATTAAACCAAAGAACTAAAATCAAGTAGAGATAGCCTGGGAATAATGCAAACAATACTGCACAGCAGGAGATAAAAGGTACTTGCTGGCATTAACTCAGAAATACTGTCATCGTTGTTCCGTAAATGACTGTCAACCAATGGGGGGACAGACTGAAGCCTATTTTCCTACAGAAAATGGAGACAAAGTAAGTTTTTCTCTCCTTAGTCTTGGCAAAAAATGAAAATAAACCCTTCCTCCTTTACCAAATCCCATCTTCAGGTTGTCATTTGATAAGGCAGTGAGCTGCCAAACTTGAGGCCTTGGGCACATCTAGTTCAATGCTGATTAAAAATAACCCACCAACTCCTGTGGAGGACATTCTATTTTCACAGATCTCTGGGTATTAGTCAGGGTTCTCTAAAGAACAAATATATATATATATATATAATATATATATTATATATATGTATATAGATATGTCAGCTTAGCTCACAGGATAGAGTCCGAGCAGTCCAACAATGGCTGCACCACACTGGAGAGGCTGAAAAATCTGTAGTCACTCAGTCCACAAGGCTGGATGTCTCAGTAGTCCCAATTTGCACTGAAGGTCTGATGAATTCCAGCAGATTGGCTAGTCTTCAGTCTACAGCAGCAAGACGATCTCACCAGTGAGAGAGAAGGCAAGTAGCAAAAAGCAAGGGCTCTCCTTTGCCGTGGTCTTTTATGCGGGCTACCATCAGAAGGTAACGCCTATACTCAGGGCGTGTCCTCCAGCTTCAGATGATCCAATCAAGAAGATCTCTCTCATTTCAGTTAATCCCATATCTAGTCAAGTTGACACCCAGGATTAGCCATTACAAGTACACCCCTTGTCAACTTGACACCCAATAGCATCTCTCTATGTCATCCTTAATTTTCAAATGAAAACAATATTGAGGTCATAATTGTACTTATCATGGTATGACTATCCCATAACACAATGACCAATGCATTATATATCTTAGAGAGGGTGATAAGGTCTTTGAGGAATGCTTAGTCCTTTAATATCTCATCAAAAGATGGCCTACTGACAGAGAGCTGGAGATACCTGATATCCCTCAGCTTAGTGTTGATGAAGGGGTTATAAGGCTCAGGCAAATTGGAATGCTTGAATGGATTCGCAGTGCAAAACCAACTCCTCCACAATGGGAGGGCCCAGAGGAAGTGCCTTTTACTGATTTTATAAGATGGAAAGTACTGAGAGAGACACCAGAACATTTGAAGAGCTTTGTTTTTTGCTCTTTTCCTTATGCCAGATCTTACAGTTAGAGATGCTGCTGCTCAGTTGCATAATTAAGTGTAAATATAATAGGTGTAGCAGGACCTCAGAGTAGGGGTCAGGTGGCAGCATTGAATTACCAAAGACAAGGTGAGTGTACTTATTGTAATGGGCTGCAAAAGTAAAGCAATGCCTATAATGGCATGACATGAATGGACTTGTGGTACTGCCTAATCAATCATGGTGTTCCCAGGGTCTAAATACATAAGAAGCCTATTAAATTTTTATTAGATCTGTATAAGCAAAAAAGCTCTAGGACGAATGACAGGAAATCAGTATTGGATCATAGCAACAGGGAATCCTGCTCAGCCAACCAATTTCCAGACTTGAGACAGTTTATAGACCCAGAATCCCTTGAATGAAGGGAAGGCCAGGTGCCCTTGAGGAAGTACCTTGTTACAGTACCAAAGACTTATGCTGTTCACCTCTCACCCATCCTTCCCCAGAGGGACTTGTGGACTTTTACTTCAGTAACTGTACATTGGGGAAGAGGAAATAATCAGACTTTCTGCGGCCTATTAGATACTGGTTCTGAGTTGACACTGATTCAGGAGACCCTAAAAAGCACTGTGGCCCTCCAGTTAAAGTAGGGGCTATGGAAGTCAGGTGATAAATGGAGTTTTGGCTGAAGTCTGGCTGACAGTGGGTCCAGTGGGTCCCGAACTCATCCCATGGTTATTTCCCCAGTACAATTGGGATAGATATACTTAGGAATTGGCAGAAACCCCATATTGGTTCCCTGACCTGTGGAATGAGGGCTATTATGTTTGGAAAGGCCAAATGGAAACCACTGGAATTGCCTCTGCTAGGGAAAATAATAAACCAAAAACAGTATCGCATCTCTGGAGAGATTGCAGAAGTTAGTGCTACCATCAAGGATTTGAAAGATGCAGGGGTGGTGATTCCCTCCATATCTCCCTTTAACTCTCCTATTTGGCCTATGCAGAAGACAGATGGCTCATGAGAATGACAGTTGTCTATTGAAAACTTAATCAAGTAGTGACTCCAATTGCAGCTGCTGTACCAGATGTGGTTTCCTTACTGGAGCAGATTAATACATCTCCTGGTACCTGGTATGCAGCTATTCATTTGACAAATGCGTTCTTCTCAATACCGGTTATAAGGACCACCAGAAACAATTTGCTTTCAGCTGGCAAGTCCAAAAGTATACCTTTATTGTGCTGCCTCAAGGGTATATTAACTCTCCAGCCTTGTGCCATAACTTGGTTCGAAGGGATCTTGATCACTTGACTCTTCCACAAAATATCATACTGGTTCACTGTATTGATGATGTTGTGCTGATTGGATCCAGTGAGCAGGAGGTAACAAACAGTCTGGACTTGTTGGTAAAGCATATGCGTATGAGAGGATGGGAAGTCATCCAACCAAAATTCAAGGACCTTCTACCTCAGTGAAATTTCTAGGAGTTCAGTGGTGTGGAGCATGCAGAGACATTCCTTCTAAGGTGAAGAATACGTTGTTGCAATTGGCTGCTCCCTCCACCAAGAAAGAAGCACAAGGCTTGGTGGGCCTGTTTGGATTCTGGAGGCAGCACATTCCTCATCTGGGTGTGTTACTATGACCCATATATCAAATGACTTGGAAGGCAGCTACCTTTGAGTGGGTCCCGGAACAGGAAGGAGCCCTTCAACAGGTCCACACTGCTGTACATTCTGCTCTGATCCTTGGGCCATATGATCCAGCAGATCCGATGGTGCTTGAGGTATCAGTGGCAGATAAAGATGCTGTTTGGAGTCTCAGGCAGGCCCCCATAGAGGAATCATAGCGGAGGCCGTTGAGATTTTGGAGTAAGGCTTTGCCTTCATCTGCAGACTATTCTCTCTTTGAGAGATAGCTCTTAGCCTGTTATTGGGCCTTAGTGGAATCTGAATGTTCTATAATTGGCCACTAAGTCACCATGTGACCTGCGCTGCCCATCATGAGATGGGTATTATCTGACCCCCGCAAGAGCCATAAAGTAGGACGTGCACAGCAACAATCCACTATCAAATGGAAGTGATGTATACGTGATCGGGCCGAGCAGGCCCAGAGGGCACAAACAAGTTACATGAAGTTGCCCAAATGCCTATGGTTCCTACTCCTGTCACAATGCCTCCTGTTCTCAAGCATGCCCTAAGATTGGATGACTGAGGAAGAGAAGACTAGGGCTTGGTTTAAAGATGGTTCTGCACTCTATGCAGGTACCACTCAGAAGTGTATTACATTTTTAATAACAAAGTAACCATGATATGTTATATTATTATTCATAAGAATATGCTGTAATTCTTTCTTAAACAATGGGCATTGTTCTAGTTAAATTTCTTCATTGCTGGGGTAGACACTATAACCCAAAATCAACTTGGGGATGAAAGGGTTTATTTCACCTTACTCTTCCAAGTGACAGTCCATTACTGAAGGATGTCAGGGCATGAACTCAGGGAAGAAAGCTGAAGGCAGGAACTGAAGCAGAGACCACAGAAAAAGACTGCTTACTGGCTTGCTTCTCCTGCCTTGCTCAGCTACTTTTCTTATAAAGCACAAATCCACCTGCCCAGGGATGGGCCTACCCAAAGTGGGCTGGGCCCTCTTCATCAACCGGCAATCAAGAAAATGCTCCATAGAGATGGCCACAGGCCAATCTGATGGAGGAAATTCCTCAGTTGGAGTTTCCTCTTCCCAGGTGTCTCTAGTTTGTGTCAAATTGACAAAAACTGACCAGCACAGGTATATTTTAGAATAGTTTTTGGTCTTTTTTAATTTTTTTGAGACTGTCTCCCTGTAGCCCCCGCTGACCTAGAACTCACTATGTAGTACAGGCAAGCTTTGATCTCACAGTGATCTTCCTGCCTCTGCTTCCCGAGTGCCGGAACTAAAGGTGTGTGCCACCATGCTTGTCATAATTTAGAAGTTTTGATGCGAAAGTTATGTTTGCATTCTTTCTGATGTGTTTTGGATAAACCTGCAGATAAAAGAGCTTTTAGTCTTTGATACTCAGCTTGTCTTCTAATGAAATTTGTTTAAAAATAAAACATTTTCCCCAGTTTTGACAGTGGCATAACAGCTGCAAATCAGTTTTATTATTCATATTAGAGGGACTTTGTTGTAAAATAGACCAGACATGGCTATCATTTGAGATCTCAGTTGAGACCTCATCACACACAGAGGAAAATATTTAAACTTCTCTGTAAATAGTGAGTTTGAGAATGAAGAGTGACTGTTGAAAGACATCATCTAACTCCTAAAACATTAGCATATTTCTCCCAGTACTAAAGTAAATCCCTAAGTAAACCATATAATCAACTGAAAGTCGTCACCATAATAATTTTCTTTGAAAAAATAAAAGATGTAGGCTCAAAGTGTTTCAATAATTGGCTGCTAAAATTTAGATTTTGCCTTAGGGTTAGAATCTTGGACTTTGTAATTGAAAATTGTCCAAATGCATTTCTCTTTTTATTAGAGATACACCATTAAAAAGTGCCTTAAGGGCTAGGGAGATGGCTTAGTCATTAAAACACTTGTAATGCAAGTATAAGGACCTGAATTGAGATGCACAAAGTCATGTGAAAAGCCAGGCTCAGTGGCACGCAGCTGTAACCTCAGCAACTTTGAGATGGGAAGTGAAGACAGGCAGATCTCTGGAAGCTCACTGGACAGCTAATCTGGCTTCCCTGGCAAAGTTCTAGGTTAGTGAGAGACCCCGTCTCAAATAAAAGGTGAACAGTGCCTGAATGCTCATTTTCCTTCATAAACAAGATTAAATATTCCCTGCTTTTCATGGGTTTCTGTGAAGACTCAGTAAGATTAAATATTTTTAAATATTTTTATTCATTTTTATTTCAAATGCATGAGTATTTTGCCTGAAGTAAGTGCACCCATGTCATGCAATGCCTACAGAGACCAGAAGAAATCACTGGATCCCCTGAAAGTGGAGTTGTGGATGGTTATTAGCTGTAGACTCAGCATCAGTATGACCCTTTCAAAATTATTTTTCACTTTCTAGCAGAATTGTACCTGTGATGACTTCTCTACTTCTTAACTGGATTCCATTTTATATAGAAGAAATTTTATGGTCAACAGGGGGTAGAGGAAATTAAGTTTTTGAATGGGCTTTTGGCTCACTTCGTGTTCTAATTCAGTAGTTTTTTAATATTTTGATTGCAAAATCTTCCCATAAAAATAATTGTTTATGCAACGCAATATATATACATATATAAATTATATAAATATGAATTTTATTAGTAAATTCTATACATAATAAAACATATATAAGCAAGAATGTCATCAAAGTGTAAAATAAAAAACAAACCAGAATACAGGTTCTGATGTTTTTCCTAATTCTTAACAGATGTGAATGAGTGCTCAGTCCACTAAACCACTACACTGGTCATTCAGTGGGCATGCACAGACACTGTAAATTCATTATATGGGACAGCCAAGTGTTCTTCCTTCTTATCATTTTTCTGCTTATCCTAGAACATATAGTTCTATCTTGAGTTCCTTGTTACTTCTGCATGCACCATATTCTGGTAACGTTCACAAATTTGTCAAACCCTAGAGGAGAAAAACAGCATGCTCTAAGGCAAGATACTCATTCAGTTAAGAAAGACTGACTCATGAAGTAGTTGTAGAAAGAGGGCTTTCAAGAATACTGATTTCTTTAGAGATACACAAACTACTTAAAACAACACCAAGTTTTAGCTTGACCCAATGGATTCTAACCATTTGTTGGTATTTATTTCGTGAATTCTTATCATATTCTTATCATCGAAATAGGTGCTCTCATACCAAAAGTTTAGATTCCAGAAGTTATATATTAGAAATAAAATGTAGATACATTCATCTGTATGATTAGGTTGTGAAGATAACAAGCTTAGATCAGGCTGGTTTAGGTCTGCATCAAGTGCAAAGACTGAACTGTACCTCTGATTTCTGTTCACAAATCCAGCTACTTATCTGTTCTATGCATTTCTATCTGAGCTCCAAATTTCCCAGTGGAACAAGGATAAAAAGAACACATATTTTTTTGTGTGTCTTTCTTGTTTAAAATATCAACATAAAACACCAGAAAGAGGAACCACTACAGAGGCTCCTGGAGAGCAGTGGAAGCCTGAGGGGAGCCTTGGTAAGCCCATCAATAGAAGGAGGGTGGGTGGTAGAAGTGCAGGTTCAGTTATATCTCACTGAGAATCCTGTAGGATTCTGCTGCTCTTAATTATATCAAATATCTTGAGCCTTATTGGTTAGTGTCCTCCACTGTATCAAATGTGAATCCTAGGAAACAATCTAAATAAATAGTTTAAAATTTTATTTAAAAAATAAATATTTAAAAAAAATTTCAGGCTTGGTAACAGATTTTTTCTTTCTAAGCAATATATGTGTATGTCAAGGTAGAGACTTGATAAA
>NW_008356952.1:2063993-2084255 GCF_000622305.1 Nannospalax galili
AGAATCTACACAAATTTCTTTCTTGGTTAATTTGCTTAACAAATATTTACAGACCATTATTTTCCATGTTCTTTGTTTGAATGGTCCTGTTCAGAATAACCTCCTGATCAGTTTATTGATAGTTGGTAGAGTTCAATGTAAATTCCTTCTATAACAATATAGGAAGCATACTTTAGTATGAAATCCATATTACAGTTAGCAAAGCAAAATAATCAGTCTTGGTGATGTTATTTGCTTAACAAATATTTACAGACCATTATTTTCCATGTTCTTTGTTTGAATGGTCCTGTTCAGAATAACCTCCTGATCAGTTTATTGATAGTTGGTAGAGTTCAATGTAAATTCCTTCTATAACAATATAGGAAGCATACTTTAGTATGAAATCCATATTACAGTTAGCAAAGCAAAATAATCAGTCTTGGTGATGTTATTGAGCCCTGAGGTCAATCAACCTGAAGTCTGTCCAAGTTGAGGACTTTCTAGCTAAATAAGTTAATGTTTTTTTTATTACTTGTGCTAGTTACAACTGGATTTGCTGTTTCTTTCAAAACCCAAGCACCTTAGATAGTACCCATATAACAAGGCAACTTAGAAGGTAAACCATGGAAAGACTGGGATGCTTGTTTTGCGAAGAAATTTCTTTTGAAAGTTCAAAGTCTACAACCCCATATAAAGTCCTCTTTTGAGGATATCTAGATACAAGTACAAACCCAATATTTAACTTTCAAGAAGTGAAGGATTATCTTTGAGATGAAAAGGGAAAATGAAGCATCAAACAGTTACATGAATTTCTGTATATGATTAAGTGCTTTTTCAAGTATGTTCTTTGAGAGTTTCAAAGACAGCAGACTTGTTATATGAACAAAGGGAGCACACTTGCATGTAGATCTTATACTAATAAAACATATCCATGTAAATTAGCAATTAGAATCGACACTGCAGAAATTTGCAAATGGTAGCCTATAATTTCATTATTCGAAGAGAGTAAAATAATGCATTAGTTGTTTGAGAGTCAAAAACTTTAAACCTCTGAGAAATTCAAGTCATTCCACTTGTCAGTCCCAGGTCTACCCCATCCTGGTTGCAAGACTCGGACCTGTTCTGAATAATATGCTGAGAAAAGCCTGTTGTCTTCTTACAGATGAATGTCTAATAGAGTTTTCACATTCCTTCAGCCAAATTAACAAAGCATAAAGTTGATCTGCATCTGTCCCTACATGTCTCCTTCATAGCTGCATTGAGTTATGTAACATCTATGGCAATATGACATTGACCTTTGTTAATACCCTTGTTTTCCTTTCTGACTTTGGTCTCATTCTTGTGCTTGCTGCAACTTCATCTCTTCTTGTATCAGACTGTTTTCTAATGATAGAATAAAATATTTGATACTGAGTAATTTAATAGAAGTTTATGTTTCACAGTTATGGAGACTGGGAAGCCCTAGGTGTATGTTAGCATATATATATTAGCATATATATATATTAGCATATATATATATATATAGCATATATATAGCATGGTGAGGGTCTTGCTCCTAGAAGTGTCCTGACATCTTACGTTATTATGGTGAGGGCCATCACACTGTAAGTGTGCTAGCTCAGTTCTTCTATCCTCTTCTTATAAAGCCAATAATATTATCATAATCTATTTAATCAGCATATGAATTTAGGAATTAAATTTCCAACACTTCAATGTTTGGGGAACACATTCGAAATACAGCAATTCTTTTCCATTACTGTTGTGGCTTTCACCTTTCCATATGTCTCTTTGAAACATAGATTCTTCCTAAAAGTTACTGACTTTTATTCACTCAAACACATATTAAAAAGCTCAAAGAAAGCAAAACATAACCAGTGTTGACCACCCTGCAGAAAGAAAGAAAGTACAGAGTCTGCCCTTGTCTTGGGTGCAGATGTGCCAGCATGCCCTTCTGTTCCTTATGGTCTCATATGTGCCCCCCCCCCCGCACGTCTCTGTTGTCTGTTAGCACTGTGGTCTGTTTCTGACTGGAGACAATGTCTTTAGAGTCACTGATATTTGTAATATGGATAATTGTGGGGTCTTTCCCTCCTCTCATGGGTCGTTGGTCACCGGTCCATGAGAACAAAGGGAGCAGAAGCGATGAATGGGGTCAGGGACGACCAGTGAGCACTGACAGAAGAAAGCCCTTCCGGGGAGGCAGGTTCAGTGATACAAACAGCTCCAGACTCAGTGAAACAGCTCCGTTTATTCAGTGGGGGTCAGGGAAAATATAGTGTGGAGGCAGTAGCCAATGCTTCAGCTGATAGGTGCTCATAGTATGCTTTATTTACATATGGCAGGGGATCCTATCATCTGACTTAATTATCATATAGAAAAAACCTGGGGGTAGTTTTTACTCCAGGTAACTATGCCAAAGGTCATGTTTCAAATGAGACCAAGCATCTGTGCTTGGCGGTACTTTCCAGGTAAGTCAGGCAGGAAGCCTCTGCTGAGAAAGGAGCTGACCTTAACAGCAGGTTTCCCCAACAGTAATATGCCTTTAAATTCACTTAATAATGTTTTAGATGGTAGCTTCATTTTGCCCTCACGATAACAAGATGTACTTGAGAAAGAAATTGAGTTCAGCCCAGACAAATAAGTTGTAGAGAAAGAACAAATCTGAATGAGTATCTATCATCTAATTGTACTTAATTATCACTATGGAAATTGCCATTTGCAATATTGTCATTTTTAAAAGATATTTTCAGAAGTGAAATTTTGATTAAGATAATTTCCTGCTTCCAACATAGTACTTAACACAATCATAATTTGGTTCTGTGATTGCCATGCCATCAAACTAATGCCAAGGCTTTTAGATTGGGCGAATGCAGCCCAAGATGCCTGGGTTCTACCTGGAGTTTGGAGAGTGCATCAATATTTCATTGAGATGAAAGACAACTTTATCCCACACTAACTAAATTCAGTTGCTCAACCTGCTAAACTGATGTATAATGAGATGATGAACTTAGCGAATATCCTATGTGTGCAGACGATTTGGAAGGAAACTGGGGATGGAAACCTCACTTGGAAGAGCTCTATACCCATGTACTATCGTCAATTCAAGACAAACAAAACTTATAGCATGTGATTTGCTTTAGAAAATTCTTGTTGCAAAACGTTAGCTCCTTTTTATATGTTTAACTGTGTCCCTGTAGCTCTATGTTAGCTGATAATACATATTAATATATTAGATGATAAAATTTAAGGAAAAAGGAAAGAAGAAAGGA
This sequence comes from Nannospalax galili, assembly GCF_000622305.1. Taxonomy (NCBI): domain Eukaryota; kingdom Metazoa; phylum Chordata; class Mammalia; order Rodentia; family Spalacidae; genus Nannospalax; species Nannospalax galili. The sequence goes on from NW_008356952.1 coordinate 2,067,242, forward strand.
AAGAAAGAAAAAAGCGAATGAGATAAATCGAAATTGACCTAGGGGTAAGAAGGCTTTGAAGTGACAGAATTAGACTTGAGAACAATAGTGGGATTTGCCATAAAGTGAACCTTTAAGAACCCTGTCACTGAGCACTAGAAAAAGAGCATTCAATAGTTTCCTTAATATTTTAAAAAGTGTAACAAAAAGCTGGACTCTATTAGCTAGTTTAATTGTCACGTTATTTGAAGAAGCAAGACTAAATTACTATTCTCTACAGAGAAAATAAACTTCATGTATTCAGAAGGCCCACTCTAAGTTTAAATACTTCAAAGATCCTTTCTAGGTTAACCACAGCACATTGTAATTAATTAACCACATACTTGAATCTAACACAGCCAATATTGCATGTTTAGGTTTGTAAATGTTGCTATGGGAATATTTGCCATCATTTGAAGAACCCCACCATTTATAGCCTATGTTTACAATGCCAAAGCATTTAAAATAGATACTCAAATGGATTATGAATTCACATGATATGTGTTTTATTGTTTTTCTTTAAAATGATTCAACTGTAAGTAAAAAAATAGGAAAAATCCCCTTTGCTTTTGTTATTGCATGCATTTGAATCTTTTGATGCATGTATATTTGTTATTGAACAGAACTGAACCACACAATACAGACTGTTTTGCAACTTGAGAATTTCAGTTAGAAACATCGCCCCTGCCCATGTAAAATCCCACTGATAACTTGAATGTCATCGTCACCCTTTCTCCACACTTGTGCTTCGTTTTTCTCATTGAAAAAAAACAGGAAGAATTACAGTGCTACTCTTCTCTACTTTTTGGACTGCTTGGGAAATAATATGTGAAAATGTGAAACATACAGAGAATTAGAACTTGGAGTCCTGAGGTAATTCCTGATAGATTTTCTTCTGCATCTCTGTCTGCTCACTATGCTTCTCAGCATCCTGTGTGCTTGCTGCTTGGCCCTGCCTCTCTCACTCTCTGTTCTTGAATCCTTATGTGCTGGTCTCTGAGGCAGTCCTTTTATGTTTACTATGAACATGGTAAACAATCTGAAGGGTGTTATTGTGACCCATTCAACCAGTCTATGCTGTTACATTCTCTTTTACCCACTTCATCCTTAAAGTTTCTTTTCTTCATTACTTGGAATCATATGTTGCCCCTGCCCCAACTCTGAATTTTCTGCTGTGGTCTGTGTTATGTCCAGGAAGACCTATGGCTTTATGTAATGAAGGAGGAAGAGTAAAGCCTTTTCTTTACTATACATTCAAGGGACTTGATTTATAGCCCACGAGCCTTTTCTTTAAGACAAGCCGTTCTCTTTGCCTGTCTGTGATTTATGCTTCTGTAAAAGACTCCACACATCCTTCCAAGGGGTGCACACATCTGCCCTTCTAACCTAGGTTTCATTTTCTCTCCTTTATCATTCTGCTTTTCGTTCTTCTTGCCAATGTTGGGACAGAGCCCAATGCATACTAGGCAGTACTAGTGCTCTATGGCTGAGCTGCATTGCCCAGTCCATGGAAATTATCTTCTGTAATGCCCTGTGGTGTACAAGTTTTTCATAATTTCTGAACTAACATAGAAGTTTTCTTATTGAAAAATAAAAATCCAATCTCTAACAGGAAATTCCTCTACTTCAGACAGCTGCCTTAGGTAGAAGACAACCATCAAAGAATGTATCATCTTAGAAAAAAAAAAAAAAACAGCTCTTAAGATCTGAAGTGTGGCTTGTAAAGTCCAGTGATTAGCTCCTCATATCCTATATGGGTACCAGTTCTTGAACCAAGAGCTCATCCTATCAAAATGCATATCAGGCAGAGGTCAGCAGGAGGATAAGCTTACTTTAAAAAGGAGATTTAGAGCTGTCATGAGGACCAGTGATACCATATCTGGTGGGCATGAATATAAGGCCCATCCTGGAATTAAGTTTAGAAGAAGAAAAACATCATTAATTTGTTTGCTTATGTAAGAAATTTTCACTGCTGGGCCTAAAAATAGGCAGCATATGTCTTTTATAGAATTTTCTCTCTGTACCAATAGAGCTACACAGGACTTTGAAGATTCCACGGGGGGCTTTGATTGGGAAGAGGAGAACTGCACTGGCATCAGGCTAAGATGGTGAGTTCTGTAGTCTTCCAACAGAAAGCTATAGGTTTTGTGACTGGATACTCTTCAAGCTGGGGAGTAAGGACCTCTTTACCTTTGGTGGGGCTTGGGTGAATAGAGACAGTGTTTACCTCTTAACTCCAGCTTAACTCCATGCTTTCATAGTTTACAAATTCCCTCTGGTTGAGAAACAGAAAGAGAATTTCTCTAATTTTAAGCTCAGTCATATATGCCAGCAAGGTCATTTTAGATGACTTTTAAAAAAAATATTTTATTTATATTTTTATTTTATTTTATGTGTATGCATGTATTGCCTGCATGTAGGTAAGTGCACCCATGTCATGGAATGCCCCCGGAGGACAGAAGAGGCTGTCGGATACCCTGGAACTGGAGTTATGGACAGTTGTTAGCTGCCATATGGGTGCTGGGATTCAAACTCGGGTCTTCTGCAAGAACAGCCAGTTTTCTTAACCGCTGAGCCATCTCTTCAACCCCTTAGATGACTTTTTAAACGTATTATGTGTAGTTATTTTGGATTTTTGCCTAGAGATACATCTCATTTTTTCCTTGATTAGTTGTTAAGAGATACAAATCCTCTAAATTACTTCAGATAACATTTAAAGCACTGTTGTTGTTTGGATCAGGCCAGCTTTGCTTGTGATGGACTTTAGCTTCATAGAGTTAACATAACTTCGCAAATACGTGGAGCGTAAGTGGAGGACGTAATGTGAACGTGGTTTAAATGTCAACCATATCTAAAGCTCAGACTATGCTTTTTAACCCTTGTCTCCTTAAACCTCACACTGTTTAACACAGTAATCACTAGCCAGAGATGGCAAATTAAATCGATTTAAATTAGTAAAGTAAAATTTCAGCCCTCAGTCTGGACTTAAGGGAGGAAAGATCGAGTTTGCCTTGTGGTTTCTAGGGCTATAAGTTCATCAGTTTTGGGAAAGGCACAGCTTTAGTGGCTCTGTGTGTGGCAACGTGTGGTGAGGTTTGTTTACAGTTCGGTAAATCAGAAAACAGAGAGCACAGGCGAGAACCAAGAGTGAATATCACCTTACGACAGGTCCCAGAATCCCACTTCTACTAGCTAGGCCATTGTCCCAGACCCAACGGTTCCACAGCCTCCCCAAACAGTGTCATTATCTGAAAACCAACTGCTAAAACACAGGAGTCTATGGGGGACATTTCACCTTTGAACTATAATACTTGTTATGATGAAAGTTATTCATATCTGCAATGTTTCTTTAAGTTGCAGATCCAATATATTAATTTATATGCATAATAAGATAATGATAAATGTTTCTGGAGAAAAGGAGAGAGAGAGAGAGAGAGAGAGAGAGAGAGAGAGAGAGAGAGAGAGAGAGAATCTGATTCAAGTTGTGGAACATGTAATCGTGTCCCTTCTGGAGAAAAAAATAGAAAAAAATCTCCACTGGTTGTTGCCCATTCTCATTCTTTCTTTTAATTTCTTCTGAAAATCGCCCTTACCTTTTCCGTGGCCTCTGGTGTCTCCATGGATATACTATATCACTGTGTCTGGGTCTAAATGTTGAAAATACAGCTGTTAAATGAGAGAGTCTATGTTTACATCTGTAAGCATTCAGATGGAAATAGTTCATCCTCTAGAGGAGAACGGAGGAGATTTGAATTCCACCAAAGCAGCAGGAGAGACTTGGGGATGGACATGAGCATGTTTCAAGAAGCCTGCCATTCAGATGAATGTTCTGTTTAGAAAGAGATACAGCCACTCTGTCCTCTTGCAGCAGATGTCACAGGAAATGAAGTTTTACCACTACAATCTTTAGAGAGAAATTTGACTTACTCCAGTTCTATTTTCTGAAACTTAAAAAAATGTTATTTTCTGGAGTCAATGTAGCTTAGAATTCTCAATCCCCTCTTTCAAAGTTTCGTAGATCCCCTAATTACTAAGGGAAAAGAAATGTATAGTAAAAACAATCAATCAAAAAAATGTATACAATGACTTTTGCTAGTTTAGTGTTAAAGTACAAATGTGCAACTATTTGAATCAACTCTAGGAAATTTACAACTTGACCCAATACCTGTTTGACATGAAGGTCAGAAGGTGGAGTATATGCAGCTGGCCTCTGCTTCTGCCTCTGTGCCAGTGCTGCTAACAGATTGATTTACTTATTAAACAAAAGGAGAGATCAGTAAGTTAGTATTCTAAGATATATGATTATCTACCGTATAACAACACTGTTTAGGAAAAGATGCCTAGTAGAAGCCAAAGCCAGTCTGCTGAATAAGGGCACAGCTTGTCTTCTGTTGTAGCTCATCACTGTAAATTAATATGCTAAAATTTATTTAAAAAGTACTTGGACAAGAAAAGTGACTTAGCAATTATGTATACATATAGATATAACTGTTACTTCCATTTAGTCAAAGGATTGTATGCTCATTCTCTGTCTCTCTGTCTCTCCCTTTCCCTCTCCTTCTCCATATATTTTCAAAGATTAAACATACACAATCTAATAATAATAGAATGGAATAGAGCTCATGGTGGAAGTAGATGGTGAAATTTGAGCAGAACCTGAGACACTGGAAGAATTCAACATTTATTTTGCTGGTATATTTTCACTATTAATGGATCCCCTTCTCTTTTTCAAATATCTTTATCATTTCATCATTAACTGACCTTCAAATGTCCTTGTTGTTTAGGGATTAGTTGTATAACCTCATATGGACACTTGGAACTACATAACTCTTTGTTGTAAGGGCTGCTCTGTGTATTGTAGAATACTAACATGCTAGGAATAGTTTTTCACAGTACAGTAAGTAATGTTTCCCAAGGGCAGTGGATCTAAATACCATCAAACTATATTGTATGAATATTGCAAAAGTTCAATTAAAAAAGAATTTAAATTTATTCGTATTATTATAAACCTTTTTGGTGCATTCATATCAATTATCTTTTTGTAAATACACCTTAAATGAAAAGCATAGCATACAGGGGCTGGAGAGATGGCTCAGAGTTTAAGAACACTGGTTGTTCTTGCAGAAGACAAGGGTTCAAATCCCAGCACCCACATGGCAGCTAAGAACTGTCCATAACCCCAGTCCTAGGGGTCCGACAGCCTCTTCTGACCTCCGTAGGCATTGCATGACACGGGTGCACTTACCTACATGCAGGCAATACACGCATACACTTAAAATAAAAATAATAATTAAAAAAATAAGTATAGCATATAAAAAAACATGATTTTTTTTTTCTAATTCAGCAACAGAGTTTATTGAGATGACCCCAGGCTACCTGTACTCCTCTTTCTTGTCCTGGTGGGTGATGGTATAGCACAGACTTGTAGTCAATGTTGCCTGCCAGGTCTCTGGGTGTCAGGGCACAACTGCTCCACCTGCAGGAGGCATCATCGGGAAAGATATGGCCCAATGCTTTGTTCTAAGAGCTGTGCTTTGGGACTCCACCTTTTAAACCCCAAACCCAAACTCCAGTCTGATGTTTTTTTCTGTTGGAAAATATTGAACAGACTAGGAAGTGTGTCCCAGTGGGGATGGGGGACAAAGGGCTCATCCTGGCCACAAGACAAACCCACCTGCCTCTGAGTCTATGTTCTCCCTCCAGGTTTTAATAGAGATGGCTCCTCTTCTAGAAAAGACCTGTTATCCTCTTAGCCTGTACCACACAGGGGCTGGGCTCTGGGCCCTGGGGGCACTGGCTCATGCGGCCTCCCCAGTGCCCTGCTGTGGTGCCAAGAACAAATATTGATTGGAGCTAGAGTGTCTCACCTCAGCTAGAGAGAACTTGTCTGCCTGGGTCAGGAGGAGCTGCAAACATGATTTTTTGATATAATGAGAATTTAAATATCTGACTATTCCTAATGCATTCTATTTAACATGATGTTTATATTTAATTAACAGCAGCTTTCAATATTAAGTTCAGTTTCCTTAAGTGTTAGAGTCAGCACCTGTTACAGCAAAGCTTTGAGACTGAAAATGTGGCTAGAGACTCATAAATTCACTTCTCTAGAAATTTTCAATAATATTTAGCATTGAACTATTTTCTGCCCCCCCCAAAAAATGTCACCCAGATCTGGAGAGATGCCTGAGTGGTTAAGAGCACTGGCTGCTCTGCCAGGGGACCTGGGTTTTGTTCCCAGTACCCACATGGCAGCTAACACCTATCTTTGACTCCAGTTTTAGGGGATCTGACATCCTCTTCTGGCCTCTGTGGGCATTGCTTACACCTGGTGCACATACATACATACACGCAGGGAAAACACTCATACATATAAAATAAAAATGAATAAAGTTAAAAATAAATGCGTCCCAGTATTGCATAATATTCTCTGAGGGACAAAATCACTAAAGATTGATAAATTTCTGCTTTAGGGAGAGACACCATGAAAGTCTTGTTAAAATACAAACCTTAACAGGAGATGTATAAAACAATTACTGATCATTACTCAGCCAGGCTGAGTACCACTTGGTGCTGTTAGCTTTAACTGGAAAAAACTAAGTATAGGACAGGCAAATTTCAGGGGATGATAGGAGAAGAATCACTGAATGCTAGTCTCTTAGTTTATGTGAATGTTGTAATAAAAATACCGTAAGCTATGTGGCTTGTGAACATAAACATTTATTTCTCATGGTGCTGGAAGATAGAAAGTCAAGGCAACCATGCTGGCAGATTTTGTATGATGAGGAACTACCTTGTCATAGAGGGCTGTCTTCTCACTGAGTCCTCGCATGGCAGAGGGTGAGGGTGAGTTCTGACTCTCATTTTTTAAGGCCACTAATCCTTTTATGAGCGAATCATGAATTAATCACCTCTCAAAGTCTCTACATATAAAGACTATTATGTTGGGTACTATGTTTCAACACAAGAGCTTTGGGGGGAACACAATTATTATATCTATAATAGCCAGGCATGTGGGAAGTTCTGGAGGAATGCAGTCCAGGAGGAGATATCCATGAGGGTTTTTTTCAATTCACTTCATTTTCTCACTTAGCATAAATCACTGCATAGCTGCATGCAAAGACTAAAGGACGAAGAAAATGTCATCTTTGCTCTTGATCCGCACAGCATGAGCTCCCTTCTAGCCTGGAAGCTAAGCTCTCCTTAGTTTGTACTTTTCATAGACCTTTGGAATATTTTCTTTGTAAATTTCTTTTAGCCCCCAATTACATTACAAATTTATTAATGGAAATGGCTGTTCATTGAGTTATATGGTCCTTAACTCTCTGCTCTGCCTTAGCGTCTCTCAGCAGTGTCTTTACAGTAGATGCTCCTGAAAATAACTGTTAAAAGAAGGAGTGAATGCATGAATGAAAACTGAATCTTGGATTATAAGATTAGGGCAAAATCATGAGAAGCTTGAGGGGTGAGTGAGCATTCAAGTTCAAAGATAGTGTGATGTAAAGATAGCCATCAAAGGGTCTAGTGGAATGTTTGCTTAGTGCACCTGGCTCATAGCACAGGTGTAGGAGAAAGGTGGGAGACACTGATGGGACAGTGGGCTGATTCGACACATGTAGCGGCTTCAGGGTCAGGCAGGAAGAGGCTGGGAATAATGGTATCTATGTGGGATGCTGCTCATTTTGCTGCTACCTCAGGAAGATGCATCTTACACTGGTTATGTGTGGAGGTTACTGGGGTATGGAGGGTGTTAACGTTCACTGCTACAGAATGCATGACACTTAGTTTCATTAAAAACAAAGGAAGGAGAGCAGACATGGTGGTGGCAGCGATGATGGTGAATGTTCCGAACAAACACTGAGTTCCTAAACAAGAAGACAGAAACACCGGGAGATTTGCCATAGACAAATGACTTTCTACAGAGCACTGCTGTCAGAAGGAGAAATGGCACTTTTAATTTTAATTTGTGGAGAATCAGAAATAATTTATAAAGTTCATTCTTTATGCTACATCTCATTGTTTAATGAAATTAAAAATAAGCACACAATGTGAAGGAATGCTACATCTCTAGTTAGTGTTTCTCCATTTTCAGTTTTAATATAGATTTATATTATATATTATATATTGCATATTTTTATAAGGAAAACTATGATGTCCCCTCATATAGTGCTTGGATGCTGAGCCTGGGCTTGTAGGACACACTAAATTTCTCACAAATGTCTGATCTGCACTGTGGTTACAGTCTTCTTGCTGAACAGGGAGTTACTGATTAGCAGTGACTGAGCCTTTCCTGATAGTTCTATCACAAGGATACCTGATTGCTCTATATTGTCAATGATTATTTCCCACTGATCATTTCCAATCACAAATTCTGTGAAGGTTGCTTCAAGCTTTTTTCCTAAGAACAATCTTTTAAGAGAAAAACAGACATTGAATTTACTGTTTTATCTTTACTCATTATCCTATGGAAAAAGTTTCACAAAGCCTGTGTTAAGGGTTTTGGGTTGACATGCAATCATCTGTATTTTGTATTAAGCAGCTTCAGCTACTAAGCATGCCAGTCCCTTTATATTTCATTCCAGCGCCCTAGTGGAGTCGCACCTAATTTCCTACTCTCTAGAAATGAAGAAATGTCTTGCTTGATTGCTTTGCTAGCTGAGAACCATTTCTCCTCAGAACCATAAAGTTCCTGCAAGACCACTCTCCACCTTTGTGATTATGGGATGCATTTTGTACAAAAATTTTATCCCTGCCACCAAAGTCTAAGCTTCTTGGGAGCAGGGAGCTGCCCACCACAGACAGCTTAACGAGCTGAAGCAATGTGGTGGTGTGGTGTCGAATCTGATAAATGAACATTCTGGTTTTCAGAAAGTTATTTTTTATGTTATTTTTTCTCAATGCAGGTCAATTGCTGGATGCCAAATCACAATGCAGGCAAAGTATGCTCCACAGGACAAAAGTAAAATGACTTGCATTTTTAGTAGAAGGAGGGGAAAAACAACATCCTTTAAACACTTTTCAATGGATGCTACCTCACCAAACTAGCAACTCTCAAAGTTGCAGTGTGTGTCAGGAGGGTTTTTTAAAACACAGATTACGACGCCCCATTCTCATAGTTTTCAACTTGATAGACACAAGGTGGTTGTTCCAAAGCATGTTGATGCTATTTTGAGACGCACTGCTCTAAACTGAGTTTTAGATGAGTGTTGTTAAGGCTTCCATTAGGCCTTTCTGTCAAGTAACTGCACCGCAACTGTTTGGTATTATCAATTGATGAAGAATGCATGTGAAAATACCAATTACCAGGTATGCTTCCCAGTAGGTACCCTGAGGATTGCAGCTTTATCATTGCTAATAGGATCTGACATCCGTATTTTCATATGCGTTCATTACACCAAGATTTATTAAATCTACTATCTCTGCTACAAAATGGAGATAAACTTTTGAGCAAAATCTAATAATGTCCTCAAGGAGCCTATAATGTACTGAGGAAAGAGAAGAGTAAGTAGGTAATTATAAAGTCCAAAGACATGGTCTCCATCCTAGTTGTGTGACCAATAGCCTGGCAATAGTACTTTCCCATTACTAGGCTGCAATCATAAGTAGGTGGGAATAGCTCTTCTATTATTGGTACTTCTGAGTCTTTGAGTGCTGAGGGTTTATAGACTGGACTGACAGTCCCATTGGTTTACAACTCCAAATCCCTGAGAACTAAAGACTTACGACCTTAGGAGAAGAAGCTTAGATTTATAATTGCAGGTGGTCCAGTTAGAAGCTCACTACTCTGGGTCCTAATTGTCAGTGACCTAGCATTGGCAGCTGTTAGACACATCATGGCATGACAGTAATAGTGTGTGATTATGGGAAACAAATATTTAAAGATTTGTGTGCTCACTGGACCAATCTCTGAATTATCTATTGCTTTGACTTCTTCTCTAAGATGAACTGGGGACACAGAGCAAGTCTTTAAAAAAAAAGGTGTACATCATCAAACTCAATAGTACCACACTTTTGTTCATCTAAACAAGATTATAGACAGCATTTTGGGTAGAAAAGCTTCTATTCTTACTAAGCACAAAAGAATATTTTGAGCCTCTGTACACTTACCTAAATAGAAAGAAATAAAAGACTTTCCAAAGGATGTCATATGAATGTATGTAGTGACTTCTGAAGATACTAAACTCTAACCTCAAACCCATAGAGATGATCAACAACAGGACAGCAAGCCTCACTGTGAATACACTGGAGTAATAATACCCCTCATTAAAGAATATGCTACTAAGGGTTGCCTGGAGAAATGGCTGGTGGGAAATCTGAAATCCTGAGAAGAGTATAAAAAAAGTGCTAGACTTCTAATGATATTGTAACCTAAGTATCACGCAAAAGGGGGAAAAACTACAGAACAGAAATAAAGTTCATAATGTGCACCTTCTTACAAAAAAACAAAGGAATCTTCATCTCTAAACATTAACTAACAACAGCCAGACAGCAACACCCGGCAGCTTGTGCTAGTGTTTTAACTCCTGCCAGTGTTAAGGTCCTCAGTGGATTTCAGGCACTGGGACTTTGAGCTCCTATGCTGTTATAGCACTCGGACCTAGAGAGTTGAGTCCTACAACATTTGGCTGCTCTTCTAGTGAATAGGTTATATAGTTTCTGCTGCTGGCTTCTCGCAGCCTTCTGCCTATGTCAGCCTTTCTTTCCTCCTCACCATATCTTGCCTAGTTTGCTGTTATTTTGCTGTGGCTGTGCTTCCTCCACCCAGGTGCAGATGCTGAATCATAGTCACTATTGACTATGAACCACTGAGCTATATCTTGTCCAATGTTACCAGCTCAGCCCATACTACTTATGATAAAAGTCAAAAGGAGGCACAGAAACTGTCACTTGTGAGAATCCTTTCTATGGTCCTAATGTTGCAACACCAGGGAGCATCACAGGTTAAACATATCCTGGCTCACTAGAAGAACTGAACAGTTTGCTTATATAGCCAGAAAGGGGGTATAGTAAGGGTTTTTGCACCCACACTATAGTCTCTTGTGCTGATGAAGAACTCTTTGCACCAATCATAGCACAGTCCTTTTGTGCTCACACAGATCACAGGCATTCTCCTGGCCTCTAGGGGTAGTACTTCTTTGCACTAGGTGAAAATGGCTGCTAGAGTTTACTGAGCATTGTGATGGCTTTGCTCAAGCTGTGTGAAACCATCATGGCTTGGAAACCATCATTGTCTTCTGGAACCAGGGTTATACTTTGGCAGGCAGCAGCTTCGACAATAATTATCAGTGGTTTGCTCTTAGCCTTCTGTAGAGATCTGGGTGATTTTATGTGTTTCACTTTGGCCTATGGTCTGCAATCTTGGGCATGTGCGTCACTTCCACATCTATGACATAGTGATGAGAATAATACTAGCATGATGCCTATGAATTGAGGCTTCACATTTGTAAGTGTCATGTACTATACTATCAAGTGCTGCCCAGATGTGTGGTACGAACTATAAAAACAAGATGGCTCCTGATTAAGATGAAACGTTAAATGGAAAGAAAGACAAGATTATATAGGACATTGTAATAATGAAATAAAAGTATAATTTGTTTTTGAGACAGGGTCTCCCTGTAGCCCCAGCTAACCTGGAACTCCCAATAGAGACCAAGCTGGCTTCAGTCTCATGGAACTCTGCCTGTCTTTGCCTCCCAAGTGCTCAGATTAAAGATGTGTGTTACTATGTCAGGCAAGACATATTTTAAAATATTTCATTTAAAAATTTTTAAGTGTATGAGTGTATTGCTTATATGTATATAAGTGCACCCATGTCATGTAATGCCTGTGGAGGTCAGAAGAAGGCATCAGATCACCTGGAACTGGAGTTACAGATGGTTGTTAGCTGTCACGTGGCTGCTGGGAACCAAACCTGGGTCCTCTGCAATAGCAGCTGGTGCTCTTAACCACTGAGCCATTTTTCAAGCCCCCAACAAGTCATATTTTAAACACACACAATGACCAGGTATACCTGATATCCACTTTCTTGCATGTGGAACTCAATCTTCCCTTGTAAATCAGTATGAATTTTAGTTTGAAATTGTTGTATTGTAAAGGACTTGGGTAACTAGCTTTTTAAATTATTTCTTTGAAATCTGAATTTATCAGGTACTTGGAGACTTATTTAACCAAAGAGTTATGTATAAAAAAAATCTGACGGTGGCTGAGTGAAGAAAATAGTAATATTTGCATACATACACACACACACATGCTGATTTGGAGATTTATTTTCCATTTGCTTTCCAAAAGGCTTGGTGAATTTATGTGGAGGTAAATATATTCATTTTTCACACTGAAAGAAAAATAGAAAATTCTGATTCAAGGGTAGAATCTTTTGATGGAAATTGTTCTTAGACTTACATAATCATTTGACCACTTGTATTGAACATCTTTTATAAGATGCTTCTATATCCAGGGGTATGAATAAGCATTTTGGTGAGCTACCATTACTGTTTAAGAGACCACCTCCCACCCCCACTAGTAGTAAGACAGTGACTCTACCAATGTTTCAGATTTATATATCCTGTTTTAAATGTAATTATTTTGCCTTTTTATCTGCATTGCTATTATATCTTCCCTTTTTGCATGGAAGGGATAAGAATCAGAATGCAATGAGCTTCTACTTGATAGGATGAAGGATGTGGGTAATGTTCCTGAGTCTATCTCCTGGACCAGTCCTCTACCTTAGGAGGCACTTAAAATAGTCAAAGACTGGTCCTCTCATTGGAACAGTGTGAGGGAGTTACCAAACTTAATTGCTTAGTCTAAGATTTCAGTTGAACTAAAAAGGATGAGATAACTACTGGCAGTTGCTTTCTAAATGAATCATAAGTAGGCCAAGAAGAAGTAGCTATCCATAAGATATGCAATAGCAGGTGCTCTTATAGTGCCAGTTGATAAATATCAGAGGATTATAAATGGAGTCTGTGCTAGGTAGAGCTCTTCAAAACTAAGGCATACATTTTTACTTTTTTGACATTTTTTTTCTTCCTTTCTTTGGCTATAGGAATTTTACCAAGTTCTTTTTTTGAGGATGGTGCTGAGTTTGAAGTAGAGCCTTGAATATGGAAAGAAAGTGTTCTACCCCTAAGCTACATCCTCATCCTTTAATCAAGTTCTGATTGTATGGTTGTATATCTTCTCTAGGCCACAGATGTTGGAACCAGAGATCTGAGTTTTAACTCAAGCTCTACAATTGTTCAACTCAGTTTTACTATTTATAAAATGTAGATGATGTTCACTGTTGGTTGTACTTACAGTCTGTATCAGAGTTCTCCCAAGGAAATAGCCAATAGAGATTTTTTTTCTAAGAAAGTGGTTCCTGTGACTATAGGTCCTGGCAAGTCTGAAGTTTGCAGTATAAATCAGCATGTTAGAGACGTAGGGAACTTGCACTGCGGCTTGTAGAAAGTTTTTGCCAAATCTCAATTGTTGCTCTTTAAGCATTCAACTGATTAAAAGAGTCCTGTTTGCATTATCAAGGGCAATGTTCTTTATCAAATACAGCTTATTGTTTGAGTAAATATTTGTGTATTGTTGTGTCCAAGCTGACACAGAAAATGATACAATGAACAGAAGAGTAAGAGCTAGTGCATTTGGATCCTATGTGCTGAGTATTCAGCACATGGATTATTTCATCTAACTCTGGTGAAACCACAGGAGAAGATGTTATTAAAATCTTTGAAAGGATCAGATTGGCATCAACCCACAGTGACTTGAAGAAACATAGGTATTAGCCTGTGTTCAAGACAACCAGAGTCCTGTCACAGAAGTTCTTAAATTCAGATGGGAAACAGGACGTCAATGCCCAAGTCCATGCACGCTCATACTGATGGCCATGTTTTTCACTCTGTTTGCAAACACAAAGCCACCATATTGAGAAGCAATCATAAGAGTCAAAGGAGGGAAACAGTTATAGTCCAAAAGGTCTTCCTCTTCTGCAATTTGCCCTTGTTTAATAATTTTTTCTCATTATTTCCTAAGGAACTTTGAGTTTGTGTTTCTGTCACTTTATATCAGAATGCTCATTTTTGAATGACAGTGACAGATGACCACCAACCACAGTCTTGGTAGCTTGTGGTTTGTTTGCTGTCTACTATAAATGTCCGGGTCAGTGACCAGTTCTAGTCTATTATTGTCCCTCAACATTCTCTGTGTTCTAAGGTATGGCCAGTTGCCCTGGCAGAGGGACAGGAGCAGAGAAATGAATACTGGCTATTTAAAGGCTCTTACCACAGTGACAAAATCATGCATTTTGCCATATATGTTAAGGCCTATGTAGTCAAATGTGTGTCCTCAGATGTCCCTCGGTGTGAGTTATACAATGGAGCCTGGTCAACCCATCTACTGTCACTCCCTTCAAGAAGACCAACTCTCTTTCACACAGCAGTGATCAGTTATCAATAGTTCCTCAGCTAAGGTCAAGGCTTACCTAATTCTCCACTTCTATGCTGGGTTTTTGTCTGCTTGAGTGTTCGTGGTCTTGTGCATATTGTCACCATTTCTGTAAATTCATATGAGCAAGTTCCCAGCTCCTTGGAATATTTTGTTTCTTTGTGATCATCTACCACCCTTGACTCTTACGGTCTTTCCACCGCCTCTGTTGCAATCGTCCCTTACATGGGTGGCAGAAGTTTAATAGAAGAGTCTTATCCAGGGAGGCGTACTCTGCAGTATCTTATTCTCTACATTTTGTCCAGTATGACCTTCTTTGTTAATCACTATCTGTTGCATGAGGAAGCTTCAGTGATAAGAATTGAGAGATGCATTAACATTCTCTCTACCCACTCTTTCACTGTGTTCTCTGAGCCTAAGGTATAGAAGTTGTATTTTAGATGGGTTACTTAGGGCTGGGCATCTCTGTGTTTGACCAGTTGTGGAACTCTGTGATAGTTTCCATATCTTGCAAAAGAAGCTTCTTTGATGAGTGGTGAGAGGTATATTGTATATAAGGTTTTTTATAAAATAGTCTTCCCTTGGCCTTTAATAAGTTTATGGCTTATATTTCTGTTGGGTTTGAGTTAGAAAACTAACTTAATTTTACTTATGTGCAGAAAACAATTTGTTCTGAAATCATTTATAAAATAGGCCTTTTTTCTTTGATATAGGCCATTTCTTTTTTAATGTGTTTGAGTGTATTGTCTGCATGTTTCTAAGTGCATCCTGGAACTGGAGTTACAGAGAGCTGTTTGCCGCTATGTGGGTGCTAGAAATTGAACCCGGCTCCTCTGCAAGAGCACAATCAGTGCTCTTAACCACTCAGCCATCTCTCCAGCCTGGCCATTTCTAATATATATAAAATTTCATATTTATTTGGAAGCATAGAAGAAGCTTAATTTCTTTGCAGAATTCTATTATGTTTATAGTAAAGAAAAACTGAAAATAAATAATCCATGTTAATATTGAGTTGTACAAACAATAACATTTGCCAGATTATTCTTTGTTACTTTAAAAAGATTAAAAAAGATAAGAAACATTATTTTTCCCAAACAGCCATTTTTTAAAAAATTTTTTGAAGATACTACAGATAAGATTTTATTAGAAAATGATTTTGCTTATCAAATGGTTTCTATCCCCAAATATGCTTTATTTTAAAAATGCTTAATACAACAGTATTCCAATTAGATGTATAAAGATGGATAATCTACTTAAAAGGAGACTGACCCAAGTTCCTTCTTAGTCTATTCTTGGCTTTAGGAATATGGCTGTGTACGGACTATAGTTCTATTTTCCTATTTCATAGGTTATTATGATTTTGAAAAGTGATAACACTATGTTCTTGGCTTTAGGTAATAGAAGTCTAAGCTTTGGGAAAAGCCCAAGAATTCAATGTTGACCTTGGAAATCTGTTCCAAGAGAATGTAGCTTTAAAAAATTATTTTCTTATTTTGTTTAATACATTTGTCAAATTTCATCTCATTTGCGAAACACTGCTATAGTTCCTACTTAGGCTGCAAGCCAATTATTTGGGGCTGGTGAAGGAGGGAAGTGCTAAAGGCTCAAATGCATGCCTACCTTTGAATTTAGTGAATTTCATGCAGCTAAATGGCTTTTATGTGAACATCCTGAGTTGAGTCTAGGTGATAGAAGTGGTTAGCCGTGTTTAGATGATCTCAAGTTGGGGACAGCCTGATTCTCATTCCACACATTATAAGCAATGTTGAAATGACTTGAACCAACATAAAACTTGGAAGAGTTGCCACATTCTGGCTGACAGACATGTTACCAATTGCAGAAGGAGGATACCATGAAGCAAAATAAAGCACGCTAATCTTCCATAATTTTGGTGAAATAAAGCATGAGACAATGGCCACATCAGCAAACAATGAGAAATTTGATAGAGACTTTTCTTCGCCACCCGATCACAAGAGCCCTAGTTTGTAGTAGCGACAGCAAGCTTATGGTTGCTTCTACATGGTCAAAGTTGCAGAGAAATGAACACCTTTGGAAGAAGATTTACCAAAGAAAAAAAAACATTCCCGTGTAGAGTGTGGTCATGGAGAAGAGGCAAGAGACAAAATCAGAGAACTTAGCAAGAATCAGTCCTTCGAGATCCACCTAGTCGTCTCTAGGAGTTTGAACTTTATTCTGAAGGTGTGAGCAAGTCAGGAGAAGCTTTCAGATAGGTGAGTGATGTAGAAAGTAAAGACTATAAACATAATCTTGCCTTGTTGAAAAGTGGATTGAAAAGAAGCAAGACAGGAAGTAACGACATCTACCATGGAGCCATTACAGCATCTAAGGGAGCCGTGAGAACCAAACAGAACACACGGGGGGCAAGGCAAATGAAAACCAAGACAAGAACAGACTCTGGCAGTATGCAGAGAAAAGGGCGTTCCCATACACTATAGGAAAGCAAATGAGATGGGCATCAACAAAACAGTATGGACATTCCTCAAAAAGCAAGAAATACATCAACCATATGATCTAGCTATCTCACAACTGGAGATATATATATATA
>NW_008356952.1:2084362-2097150 GCF_000622305.1 Nannospalax galili
TATATGTATATATATATTCCATAAAGTATTATCCAGCCATAAAGAAGAATGAAATTCTGTTATTTGTAGCAAATGATGCAACAGGAGAGCAGAATGTTAAGTAAAATAACCCAGGCACAGAAAAACAAATGTCATTTATTCTCACTCGTGTGGAAACTAAGAGTTGGTCTCATAGAAGTAGAGAGTTACAACAGTAGAGATATAAAGAGGAAGCAAGAAGAGAGAGAGAGATGTTAGAGAAAGGGTCCAAACACAGAAAGAATTAATTCTAGCATTGCATAGCACAGCAGGGCGTTTATCATCCAGAGCAACTTATTATGTGTAGAAAAATAAGTGCACAAAATGAATGCAAAGTGTCCCAGTACACAGAGGTAACTGTTTGAGGAGGCTGAAACGCTAACTAAGCCTGACTTGAGCAATACATCTTGGATACATTTATTGAATTACTGTTCTGTAACCTATAAATATGTAAAGTAACGATGTCTCACCTGAGAAAACAGAATAATTCCATCTGCAGGGAGGGTGAGAGGGCAGGCATGCTCTTCTGAAGGACACATGGCTCTTGCCAATTATTGCTTGATTTTTAAGGGCCAAGTGTTGTCCAAAGTAATTTTGTTTCTAACTTGAGAGTATTCTTGCAATTCAGTGGTGAATCCTGTCTTGTTTTGGATTCATGCACTTGACAATGAGACATTTCTCATTTTAAGAGATAGCAATTACCTCAATTTAGTGTTTAAAAATTGTACCATTTTTCCTCTTGCTCCCTAGTGGCCTGTTTATATTACTATGTCCTTTATTTAATTTGTGCTCAAGATTGCAGGTATTCAATGGCATTATCTATTCTGAAAATACAGGCCACATTGTAGCCAATGTTAACTAGGAAATCAGTGTGCTTTGAAAAATTCCAGGGCTCAGTGTCACTGAACACTTTGTAAAGTGTCATATTAAGATGCTATTCAACTTTTCAAAAGCCACAGTAGAACTTGAAACAACTTTTAGCAGCTTCATGGGAAATTTAGCAAAAAATGATAATATGAATTTATCCTTATCATGTCAAGTATAAGAATATTCCTCACTGGAAAATATGCTGAAAGGATAGGAAAGGATATGTCCAGGTCTCTGCATGCAAATACCTACTCAGCTGCTTCTCTGTGCCCGGGAAGCTACAGTCATGCTCTGAATTCAGGGCACAAACGAAGAACAAAACACTGAATTTTCCTGTACTTCCTGTTGAAAGGTAGTGAAATACTGTTTCCATCCTTCTCTGAATCAAGCCTGCCTCACCCCTGCCATTTCTGACCAATAATTAAAGATTTTGATGTCCGGAATGGGGACCACCTGTTACTCTTCAGAACCACTGGTAAAATACTAATTGTGAAATTTCCAATGACAGGGAATGTTCTGGTTGATATTTCTTAGGATTTTTTTTTACCATGCCAAGGAAAATAAATTAAAATTTAAATTCTGATGAGATCAGTATGAGTCATTTGTATGAGGTACGGGGAATGTAAAAGCACAGATGAACCCAGATCCTAGTGTTTTAAGAGTTTATGACCTAGGAAGGAAATGATGGACCAATAACTGTGACATCAGCTCAAAATGTATTATTATAAGAACTGTGTCACAGAGACTGGAGAGGGGAAGGGGTACTAAGGAGGGTCAAGTGAGAAGCTAAAAACACCTTCGAGTGTCTGTGCTGGAGTTTGATGTGTGGGATAAAGACTACATTTAAATTCTTCCCAAGTACTCAGTGATGGGGGAAACTCTCTTTCAGAACCAGAAGGCTAGGATAGGTAATATGCCACATACATTTAGTGGCATTTTCATGTAATAAAATCATATATTTCTTTCACAAATCTATGCCTAAGAGACAGTTGTTAGGGAAGCTTTTACATAATGGTATATTACTATACCAATGGTTTGGAGTATTTTTCAATTAGGAAGCAATTGTTTAAAACCCATTTAGTGTTTTTTTTAAATGTATTTATTATTTCTATTTTATATGTATGAGTGCATTGCCTGCCCTTATGTCAGTACACCTGCCACGGAGTTCAGAGGAGGGCATCGGATCCCCTGGAACTGGAGTTATGGAAGACTGCTTAACAGACAGTGGGTGCTGAGAACTGAATCTGGGTCCTCTTCAAGAGCAGTCAGTGCTGTTAACTGCTGAGCCATCTCTACAGCCCCACATTTAGTGTTTTTTTTTTTGATCCCTGATCACACAGTCTCCAAACAATAAGAAGCATTCATCTTATCATTAACCAGGCCTTAGCTTAGAGTTTCACACATGATTTAAAAGAAAAAAAAAATCAATGCCTATGTACTGAGTTTACCAACTTGTTCCTAAAAATATTTTCTAAAATTTTGATGAATCAGCTAATCATTAGAAATTAATCATTGTAGCAAATCAATGATGAATTCTGTTTTGTACCATATACAGCACAACTCCTAGTTTTGTAAACTTGCCCATCTAGTCTTCAGACCCCTAGTCTGTAAAGCAAGAAACTTGGCAAATATCTCCTTTGACAGAAGATCTGTCCTCTTCTCCCCTGATCTCTGTCCTTTCACTGCTTTTACAATGAAGCAGTCTCCTTTCCAGCCCCCAAATATTTTTCCATTCTTGGTTCAATTCCCATGTTTTTATAAACACTGCCTTAATTGGCTCCAACTTTTAGTTTATTTGGTAAGTCTCTTAAAATTCATAAACCGTAGGGCTGCAGAGATACTTCAGTGGTTAAAAGCACTGACTGCTCATACAGAGGACCCAGTTCCCAGCACCCACATGGTGGCTAACAACCATCCATAACTCCAGTCCCAGGGGATCCAACACCCTTCTCTGACCTCAGCAGGCACTGCATGACAAGCATGCATTTACATGGATGTAGACAATACACACATACACATAAAAATAATAAGTAAAAAAAATTTAAAAAGAATCAAACAAAAAGCTATGTGTATAAATGTTTTGCCTGCATGTATGTATAATGTACTATGCCGTAGTACCTGATGCCTACAGAATCTAGAAGAGGGCATCAGTTCCCTTGGAACTGGAGTCACAACCTTTTGTGAGCCACTGTGTGGTTGATGGGAAAGGAATCTGGGTCCTCTACAAGAACATCAAGGGTTTTTAACCACCAAACTCTATTTCTAGCCCCATAAAGTGATTTCCATAACCAAAAATGTGAATGGACCCTTAGATTGTTTCCTACATTTATGATACATGCTATCCAATAAATATTCTTGCACATTTATCATTTTAGAATCACTGGGTCAGAGTGCACTTTTAAATTTTGGAATGAGGTTCTAAATTGTGCTGCATTGTTTACAAGTTATTTTGTTCTGTGAGCTGTTTCTGTATATATATATATATATTTGTAGACCAGGCTGTCCTTACTCATAGAGAACTGCCTGCCTCTGCTTCCCGAGTGCTGGGATTAAAGGCATGCACCACCATGCCCAGCTGTCTGTATATATTTTTTTATTAGCATCATTTTTGAAATTTAGTTATTTGTTTTCTTAAATGTTTTATTTGTTATTTTTATTTTATGGGCACATGTGTATTGCCTGCAAGTAGGTAAGTACGTCTGTGTCATGCAATGCCTGTGGAGGACAGAAGAGGCTGTTGGATCCCCTTGAACGGGGGTTACAGACAGCTGTTAGCTGCTATGTGGGTGCTGGGATTCAAACCTGGGTCTTCTGCTAGAACAGTCAGTATTCTTAATTGCTGAGCCATCTTTCCAGACCTGAACTTTATTTTTATATTTATGTGTCTGAGTTTCTCCTGAATGTATATGTGTGCCTGTGTCATATAACGAGGCCAGAAGTGAGTGTCAGATCCACTGGAACTGGAAGTAGTTGTTAGCTACTATCTGATTGCTGGAAACCCAACCTGGCTTTGTAAAAGCAACCAGTACTTTTGGCCACTGAGCCATTTCTGCAGCCATTTATTAGCTTCTTTTAGTCTATTTTTCCCTTTTATTTGTAATATATCTTCTAAGGAAAAATATATGCAGTACAAGTAAAGCAATTCAACATTCTGAAGCAACAATTACAGTAACATGATGATAATAAAATATATTTGATCATCTTTCTGATGCCACTTTAACTTATAGTCTTCAGCTCATTTAAAAGCCTGATATGCATGCTTAAATAACATTCTCATTCTGCATATTTAGCAAAACCATTTAGATACAGGATGACGATCTCAGGAGATGCTCTTTAACATTCTTATCTGATGATTAATATCAGTTAAGACCATCCCTTTAATAGGCACTCACAAGTTAATTATCATAAACCTGAAAAGAGCATATCAGACAATTATTGGGAACAAAATATTTTATGCTAAAATAATATTTTGAAAATTTGGGGTATTATCATAAAATACAGTCTTTTTATGTTTTGATGGCAAAAGCCATACACACAAAATAAGTAACCAGTGAACAGGGTGGATACATTAGTTTCTTGGCTTACAACTACTATTTCATCACATAAGCATGGTGTATACCTTACCTTCGATGCTATTATTCTGGCCCAGAGGAATTAATTTACAAAATCCAGATCCCTATCTACGAAATGAGTTTATGCTCCTTTAACAGAGTTTCAAATACTCCTGAGATGGTCATCCTGTATCTAAATGGTTTTACTAAATATGCGTTTCAACATAGGAAATGTACTGGAAAAGCAGTTTACACCTTGGCAGACTCTGACTCGGTGTCTCTGAGCACAAGTACAAGGCTCATCTCCATGAAGCTGCACCCTTGCATTCACTCAGGTATCTGGAACAATCTGCTCTCTTGTCTAAAATTCAGAATAATTTTTAAACAAAGGCTCCCACATATTATATTGCCAGAAACTGCTTATTATAATGTGTCCTTACATCAGTATAGAACAACTTTAAGGACTGCAAAAATTTCAAACTAAACCAGTATGTATCATCCCTTTTCTTTGAAAACAATGGCCAGTGAATGACACAAACTGAAACCTTTATGGCCACAGGGGTTGTGGGAGAAAGTCCCACATGTCCTGGCAACTGTCCCCTCCCAGTCACTGAGGAACATCATGCCTGCAAGCCCTGGGATGAGCTTACCATTATCAACAGCTATGACAAGACCATCTCGGAAGTAAATAAGGGTGCTTTGTGTCTATGAATAAGATGGCTCAGCCGGGAAAGGTCAAAGACATAGTTGAACATTCCTGAGAGTCAAAGAAGTGAAGACAGGGCTGAGAAGGTTCTAACCATCCTGGAAGGAATGAAAATAGTCTAAAGAGTCACTTGTGCTTTTCCCTTTGACTATCAGACTACTGAAGCAGTGGACCCCAATAAATTGGAATTTCCCCAGGAACCTCATTTTGGGAGATGGAAAAGACCAAGAGCCTGGTGTCAGCCAGAGGAAGAACTTGTCTCCTGGGAAGAGATTTCACAGAATTCTGACTCGTCAGGCAAGCTTGCATGGAACTAAGACAATGATAAATCAATGATGGACAGGACCACAACTTGAGCAGAACTACTTAGTTATGCATATGCCTTAAAAATATTTTATTTATTATTTTTTAATTTTATATGTATGAGTGCATTGGCTGCATGTGTATAAGTGCACCCATGTCATGCAGTGCCCATGGAGGTAGGAAGAGGATATCGAATTCCCCTAAAACTGAAGCTACAGATGGTTTTTAGCCATCATGTGAGCGATGGGAATTGAACCCAGGTCCTCTGCAAGAGCAGTCAGTGTTCTTAATGGTTGAGTCATCTCTCCAGCCTAGTTATACGTGCTCTTGACCTTTATTTAAATCTAAACCTCTTGTGAGAACCTTGAAGATGGACTTGGGGGGAGTGTCATTAGACCTTTTTGTTCCTCTTCTCAAGGTGCCTACATTGAATAAATCTTTTTCTGTTTCTCTGTTCAGTTGGTATATTGAGGATGAGTGCCTGTTAGGACTAGCAGGACCCAGGTTCTGGCTCTAACAACTCTGGACAATATTGTTCTTCTTTTTTTCACTTTTAAGTGTGTGTGTGTGTGTGTGTGTGTGTGTGTGTGTGTGTGTATGTGAATGTGAGTGCAGGTACTCATGGAGGTCAGATGTTTAATCCCCCTGGAGATGGAGTCACAGAAGGTTGTCAGCTGCCAGACATAGGTTCTGGGAATCGTATTCCAGTCTTCTGTAAGAGCAGTATGCCCAAAGTAGAAAACTCTCTGCAGCCTGTGCAGACTGTATAGTCTGTCCAGGGAGGCACTTCTGCTATTGGCCTGTAGATATACACGGAACAATTGCATACACACAGAAGGAAAAGCAACCACAGTTGTCAGCGCTATAAACCACAGCCAATTCTAGACTAAAATAATCGTTTGTTTTGTATATTTTTATTTTATGTTTGTTAGTGTACCACTTGTGCAGTGCCCGCAAGGCCCAGAAGAGGGCATCAGATACCCTAGTTGCAAATGATTGTTAGCCAGCATGTGAGTGCTGGGAAATGGACCCAGGTCCTCTGCAGGAACAGTGAGTATTCCTAACCACAGAGCCATCTCTCCAGCGCCTAGTTCCAGATTTCATAGACGTTCTCCTTCTAGCATTTCAGCACATCTCCTTTGATCTTTACATTCTTATTGTACTTTATCTTAGATTTTTTTTATAGTTATAGAGTGTCTTATAAAAAATATAGCCAAAAAACCTTTTCCCCCAGGTAGAGTGTGAAGGAAATAAACTCTTTGATTTCCTCTCCCTGCATTTGATGTCCAACAGAATTCTAAGAGCATCAGTTAAACAACAGCTCTTTGTTTCTTTTAACATCCAAAGTTACTGATGAGAGTTTGAAATCAGTCAGATACTTTTACCTTGCTTTTTTCCTTTTGAAATATTTTACTATTTTACTTTTATCTTTGAAGTCACAATATTTCATCAGGATGTGTTTGGTCATGGTACTTTTTATTCATCCTGAGCTCTTTCAGCCTGATGCTTTGAGTCTTCCCCTTAGGGACTCTCTTATATTTCTTGGTTTTCTTCTCTGCACTGGTGCTGTATTTTCTCACAAAACTTTTTGAAAAGTTGTTACGTCTTCCATATCTCACATCAATTTCTCTCAATTTCTATCATCACCATCTATTTGTGTCTTTCCATTTTTATTAGATTTATTCAGCTTTATATTTAGAGAGAGAGAGAGAGAGAGAGAGAGAGAGAGAGAGAGAGAGAGAATAGAGAATAGAAGAGATAGCATTTGTAGAAATAGAGAATAGATGTACCCATTTGGAAGTCAGAGGACAATCTGTGGGAATCAGTTCTCTCCTTTCCACCATGTGGGCTCCGGGGATAGAACTCAGGTCATCAGACTTGGCAGCAAGCACCCTTACCTGCTAATCCATCTGCTGGCTCATCAGTTTTATATTTTTCTTGGTCATTAATATGACATTGAATTTATTATTCAATCTTTCCATTTATATTTTAAGTTTCATGAAATATTTAAAAAGTATAGCTCTGTATACTTTCTTCAGATTTCTCATTGTTCATGACACATATTTTTATGTTATACTTGCAGTGTTCTCTCTGATCTCATTGCTTGTTGAAATAGCTTCATTTCTTCGTGGCTGATGTGTTTTCTTGGTTTATCCACTCGTATAGCTTTTTTGGTGATTGCTGGTTGCCCGTTTACATCTTTGAATGAAAGATGAGATTGCTCACAAGAAGGTTGCTTAAGTTTCTCCCTAACTAAATATATTCCCCCATCTGACCCCTCATTTTCCTGCTCAGGCTGGGGCAGGGGCTGACCTGAGTGGGAAGCATTCAGAATTCCTTGTGTAGTCCACGAGTAGAAAACCAAAGCACCAAATGAGAGTTGACCTTTCCTCGGTATTGTCCTCAGTGTCCTCACCTCCCGTGAGACACACAGCCCAATGTTACCTCAAGCTAACTGCACTATTTTCATTTCAGGAGCATTGGAGATGAGGTTTTGGCCTCCCCATGTGAGTAAAAGCTCCAACTTGCCATAGTACCCTTTAGAAGCAGGGACTCAAATACCCAGCTGCCCATAATGCATACATAGATGGTGTGCCCTTGAACTCTATGTTTGTGCTTTATGAGCAGGTTTTCTCTGATGCTCTTACACTGGAAACTTACTCTGGTATCTGTGCTTGTAGAATATAACAGCTGTCAGCATTACCCCACAGTCTTCCTGCTTCAAGGATTTCTTTAAATCCTAGCTCATCCGGGATACCTTTCATTCCTTTCTATGCTAATTGGGTTTCATCCTTAAAATAACTATAATTTTTGTTATTTTAATACGACTTTTGGTTATGAGGTTTGGGCCAGTCCATATGTAGACACATTTTCATTATATTGAACAAGAAAACCACATGTATTGAACTTGTCATGTAGATGTTAGAAAACCATATTGTCCATTGAGGAATTTCAGCTTAGGTATAAGATATTAGCTTTTATTAAAACATAAATCAAAATTTTATAAAAGCATACATAGAGTTCAATACATGCTTTTGGTGAGCAGAGATATTCAGTGTCTGTAAGGTAGAACTGTATTACCCATGATATCAATATGCTTTTGTTTTTCAAGCTGGAGATGAATCCAGGGTTTTGTGCATTGCAGGCAAACACTCTTGTCACTGTGCTTCCTCCTGGCCTGTCAATGTGCTCTTTCCCTTTTCATAAACCATAGGGGATATGTGATGCCAGCATGCTGTTAAGTTAATCTATGCATGAATTCTAATCATGCCCATGCTGTAATTTTATTTTCGTGCAAATGTAGGACTACCTGCCTCATTGCTCAGTTTTCTCTCTTTTATTTTGGTACAGGGGCACTCTGCATAGTCAGTATAATTTTTCCCTAAAAAAATCAGTATGTAAGTGTAATCAGTACTGTGATATTTGTAATTTTAGATTTTAATAGTGGCAATACAGATTTTATAAAATCTTTATGTGTGTGCATGTGTGTGGAGTGTTTGTATGTGCTCCTGTGTGTGAGTGCAGGGATGTGTGCACCATAGCACACACGTGGCGATTAGAGGACAAGCTTAGGCCTAGTCTTCGCCTTCTGCATTATCTGATTCAGGATCCAGCTGGCCCACTAGCTTTCAGGGGTTGTCTTTTCTCTGCTGA
This sequence comes from Nannospalax galili, assembly GCF_000622305.1. Lineage (NCBI taxonomy): Eukaryota > Metazoa > Chordata > Mammalia > Rodentia > Spalacidae > Nannospalax > Nannospalax galili. The sequence continues at coordinate 2,093,462 of NW_008356952.1, forward strand.
CCACCTCATTTTGACCTACTGGTATTTCAGGCATATGCTACTACATTTGAAGTCATGTGAGTTCTGGGGATCCAAACTCAGATTTTCACGCTTTCGTCGCAAGTGCTTTACCCATTATGAGCCATCTCTTAGGCTCATATCATAGCTTTGGGTAGCAGAGAAAATATTGCTAATAACAAGAAATGGCTCATATTTAAATATTTTAGAGTTGCTATAGGGAAGAGATCCTTTCGCAGAAGGTCCATCTTTGAGCTCCTCCTCAGATCACATTGTCCCTCATTTTGTTTTCTCAGATGGCTATACCATTCTCTGCTCTTTTTCAATAGTTCCAACTCCTCATCACCACCTGTAATAATAGTGCACTTATACACATTTGGTAGTGGATGGCCTTCCTAAAATCCTGGACTCTCTATTGAACTCCTTTTGCGCTGTGAGTTTTGCCTTAGTTTCTGTTACTCATTCCTGTTACTCTCATCAGTAACTGCAGACCGCCATGTCTCGTGTTTTAAGTGTCTTCTCTCACACCCTGCCTTCTCTTGTCTTTCTAGTGCAGTATCTCTACCATCTCCACTTCAGCTACATTTGACACTAGCTGGGCATCCACTCCGTTAATCCTACTGCCTTTTTATTGTTCCTTGACCTTTGATGTCCTCACACTACTTCCTGTATGGCTAAATTCTGAGCCCAGTGGCTGGTCATAACTGTTTCCACGGATTTATTCTGAAGCATCTTACTCCCTTCACAGCTTGTACTGCTCAATTGACTAAATCACCACTGGGCCAAACTGTGTGAAACTGAACATGGCTACAAGAAAACGTACTAGCTGTCATATGAACTTGGTATGCTTTAACCTGGCACCACAAAGCTCAGGTCGGCATTGCATTCATTGTCCAATCACTTTGGCATACTCTGGAGTCTCTTTTTCAACTTGTTCCCTTTTCTCAAAAACACCCGGTCCTCTGCCTCATCAGCATTTTCTGGTTTATTTGGATAATCGAAATAATGTGGAAGAAATCCATAGACCAACCATCAACTGTGGAGAAGAGGTGTCATACTTTTTGTTTACTGACCATGTGCAATACCCGGTGCCTGATTGATTCATGGTAGACGTTCAATAAATATGTACTAACTAACTAGAACCCAACATTTGAAAAATTACAATGGGCTCTAAGGATCCTGTGAAACTGGCTGCTCTATATATCTATTATGGCTAAATCAGAACTGTTGGTCTCCCAGCCTTAAGCCATCCCTGGATTATAATATATATATATATATATCATATATGTATATAGGATGTGAGAACATCTTTTAACAGAGAAGATAGATGATAGATAGATGATAGATAGATGGATAGATAGATTGATAGATGATAGATAGATTGATAGATGGATAGATAGATAGATCAACTCATTAGTTCAAGGATGATACTTAGCTTATGTCATCCTTTAAACTGCATTTATTCACTCTCTCCTCTGGTAAGATCTACTTCTGAAATTGGTGTAAAGTCAGCCCATCCTCATTTGTACCACTGTTGCTTATATTGCTGGTTTCTGAACACTTCTTGCTTTTCCCTTCATCTTTGTATGATTTTGTGATAACATCTAAAAACTCAATGTTACTGCTCCCCCCCACACACCTTAACACCGTTCACTGGATTTGAATTCCATTTAAAGTAATCATTATTGTCATATCTTCAAGGTGTCCAGGAACTGTATTCTCTCATTGTTTCAGTTCACCTGTTGTCCTGTCCCTATGGCTCTTTGGTAGCTTTATAGAGCATACCAAGTGCATAGTATCCCAGAGCCAATCCACTCATTCTATCTAGAGTGCTATCTTTTCAAATGTCTGTTCTACACGTATTTTCAGCCCCCAGATTAATAGTGCCTCTTGATCACTTTCTGTATATTCTATCCCTAGTTCCCTGTAATAAATTACTCTTCCTTTTCCCTCATAGAACTTTCCAGAATCTGTGTTTATTTTATTTATCAACTCAAGTATTTATTTAGTGTTTACCTGCTCCCAGAGATGTAAATCCACAACATCCTGGACTGTATCAGTATGGCTAATTTTGGTATGAGAGGTCACTATAAACACATGGTGCGGAAGTGATGGATACATCAAGCAGCCTCTGTTATTTGTTGTATTATCATTATTATTATTATTTGTCATATTATCATTAAACATAAAACTAGGTTGGGGATGGTTTGGTAATGGTTTTGAAAGTCAAGTTTGGAGACATGTGCCCTTTTTTGTAGGTAAGAAATAGCACAGAAGGATCGTTAGGTTGAAGACATAATATGTTCAACTATTCATTCTTTCCTTTAGCAAATGTGCCAGGGACTGTTCTTTGATCTTGGGAAACAAAGACCTGTACACCTCCCTCCCTACATTCTTCCCTTCCTCCCTTCCTCATTCTTTCCATCCTTTCCCTAATGGGAGATGAATTTTTGATTTGGGGAAAGCTGCTTAAAATTTCTCAATCCTCATTTTCATATTCTAGTGAATAAGAGCATCACTTCTTCACAGACTGTTGAGAACATGTAAAGAAAACATAGCTGGACAACCTGGGACCATGCCTTGAATATTCATTTCTTGGCTTCCCGGTGCTCTCAACTAAGACATCTGAAAGAAAGTATATTTTACAGACTTTGAATGATTGCTAAGAAAAGCAATGCCAAGTTTCCAAGAAATCTTTAACCACCTCCCCAGCAAGCTGAAAGCTAATATTTTAAGACATTTTCTTTTTTCCAGCCTCAAACTCTCCTTGTCTTCTTTTTTTCTAGTCCCAAACCTTCCTTTTATCCCCAAAGCACATTTCAGATGCTGTACAATAAGAAAAGTGTTGCTTTAGAATACTAAGTCTAATCTGGGCATGGTGGTTCATGCCTGTAAGCCCATCACTGGGTTGGTTGAGGCAAGGAGGGCCGTGAGTTTGAGGACAGCTTAGACTACAGAGAGAGACCATATCTATACAAACAAAAATACACAGACTTCATTCGCATTGATTTCTTGCTGCCCTGTAGGAGGCTCATGCACTGAGTGGGACTTTCTGGCTTCTGGAGAGAGCTATGCTAATCTACTGTTCAACTCTTTTTCCCACTGGGACCTATGTCCCAGCAGATGCCTTATGATTATACTTAAATCTGTGAACATTGGTTAGATGTTACAGTACAGACACAATAATTGTGGGTCCCAATCACAACAACACCATGATAAAAACCATAGAATGAACACTGCTCAGCCATTATACATAGGTGTTCTGAGTGTTTGGTACGTGTTATCTGTTGTCTTTCTCACATCAAGTCTCTGAAGCAAACCATTTAAATGCCATTTTAAACATCAGGAAGTGGAGACTCAGAGAAAGAGTTAACTTGCCCAGGTTATACAGAGACACTCCCACCTGCCTCTCCACTCATAATCATTTTATTACAACGAACTCACAAATCAAAATGTCACACCGCTAGATTAAGGAAACCACTCAAACAAATACTTGCCAGGACCCAAATTCTGCATCTCAGTGCTCTTCCATGCAGTCAGAGCTGCCATTCTGAAGCTATGGAGCTGCTCTTACTTAGGCTTTACATTTAGTTACATAGTTATCAAACCACACACACACACACACACACACACACACACACACACACTGAGGGAAAGACAGCATCTTCTACATACAGTGTTGAGATAACTGG
>NW_008356952.1:2097257-2099921 GCF_000622305.1 Nannospalax galili
AATCTATGACAGAGTTGAAACTGGAGAAACAGCTTTCTATCCTTTCCACAACTCTTGTGTGTCCACCTGTCCTTATCACCTGATACTGCCGTTGGCACTGTCTTTACAATAATACTTTGAGCTCTTTGATTTTAGAGTCTCATTTACTAATTCTATTCTTCCCCTGGGGCTTTGATGACCTGTTGCAGGTGACCATCTCTGCCACAGGCTTATGTATTCTGCAATACTCTAGTGCTCTAGTGACCTTCCTCCGCTCCTACATTTAACTACCTCTTTTTAAAAAAAACACTGGTTTTTTTTTTTTGAGTCTTTTTGTGTTTCATATAGAATATCTCAATCTTAATCATCTTTATACCCCTATCCCCACTGGCACCCTCCCATAACCCCCACACTGGAATTCATACATTATGTTATTTGTGTTAAGGGCTATTGTATCAAGTTAGTGTCCCCAGATAGTCCTTGGTGTAAGTTCATCTACTGAGGTCTAGTTAGTTTATCTAGAGTCCCTCCCTTTAGGAAGATCATCTCTTCCTCACCTAGCAGTAATCATTTGCCAATATTTCTTCAGCTAAGATGGGGTCTACTATCCATTTCCTCAGTTCTATGCTGGGTTTTTGTCTGTTCGAGTTTGCATGGGACTTGTGCTATGCTGACACTATTGCTGTAGATTCATTTGATTAGGGTCCCAGGAGCTTGTAGGACTCTATTTCCATATGGTCCTGTACCTCCTTCCCTGGCTCCTACAATCTTTTCACTCCCTCTTCTGCAGTGGGCCCTGAGCCCTGGGTGGGTAAAGTTTAATATAGGAGTCCTGTCCAAGAACCAGCATTCTGCAAACTCTTAATCTCTACGCTTCAACCATTTGTGATCTTTTTCTGTTCCTGGCCCTCTGTTGCATGAGGGAGCTTTGTTAATGAGAACTGACAGATTCATTACTGTCCTCTTTATCCCTATTTTATATTCTGTGAGCCTTAGGTGTAGAGGTTGCATTGTAGATGTGTCACTTAGGCCCGGGCAATTCATAGACAATGTCTGTGTGTGACCAGTTGTGGTACTTGGTAATAGTCTCCGTCTGGTGCAAAAGAAGCTTCTTTGAAGAGTGGTGACTGGGATATTTGTCTGTATACATATTTTTCACATAGTGAGAAATCACATTAGTCTAGGGATGTGACAGTCTTGGAATTTTCTCTAAGACCTATGACCTCTCCAGCCATGTGTATTTGGTATGTTTACAGTACCACAATTGAGTTTCCTCCAGTTGTGTGGGGTTTTAGTCCAATTAGGTAGCTGTTGATTGCTTCAAGGAAAAGTGCCGCTACTGCACCTGTGTCGTATGTCATATGCTGTGATGTGGTTATTTGGTCTTGAAGTTAGTCTTGGATCATTGATTTATATTTTCCCTTGATGCCTTCATAATGCCCTCCAAAGTATGAGAGCTAGCCATCAGGAGAAGTGCTTCCAGGTCAGTTTCAGGTCTATTGCTCCAAATTCTATGTCCGAAATATGTTCTGTCTTCAGCCTTAGGGTCTTACCTTCAAGTTCTGTGAGGCAATGAAGGTCTGTGGCAATAGCTTGTGTAATTTTGAGGGTCTCTTGGATCACTCTAGCCAATAACTCAAAGGAAGATTTCTCCTCTCTGGCACGGTTTCTTGTTATGTAGCCTTTAGGTATGCATGTGGACTCACGTAGAGATAGTGTATGTGTAATTTGTCCTTAGGTTGTTTTACTAATATGATTCCCTCTGGTTCTTTTAAAACTACCTAGACATTATTTATGTCTCCACTTTCTCTCCCTGTCTAACCCTTCCATCATGGCTTCCCATTTAAAGTGTCCCCGTTTTCCCCATTTCTCCTTTGATAACACCAGAATCCTATGGCCCCACCTCTCTTGAGTGTCTTCTTTTCCTTTATCACTAGGATTCCTTTCATAACCTTCCCTTTCCCCTCCCATTTAAATGCCCTCATTTTTATCCATTCTCCCTTAGCAATACCTGCCTCCTACTGTTCTTCTCTCTCAGGTTCTTTCTTTCCCTTTACCTGTCTGGTTCCTTTTCATTATCCTGGTTCTTTACAATAATATCTGGATACATACTCACACATTAATTGCCTCTCTTTTTATTGAGTTTTCATACAATATAATTTGATGGTATTTTGATCTCCTCTCCTATCCACACCTCCCCTTATTGTTCCCCACCCAATTTGATGTAATATTACATATATCATAGAGCTTATAAAGTCTAATTCATGTCCCCAAATGTCCTTCAGTATGGGTCCATTGGAGACTGGTTAACCTACCAAAAGTCCCATGCTTGAAAGCGACTCTCCTTTCCACCAGACTTAGGAACTGTTAGGGGAACCGTTGTTCTCCATCCCTGGCAGCACCTGATCCTCTTCCTGTTTTATTTCTCTATTGTATTCATCAGTATCAGAATCTTCTCTAATTTGAACACTTATTTTGTCCTGCCATTAGAGTATAAACTCTATTAGAGCAGGAATTTTTATTGGTTTCATTTTCTTCAATATCTCAAGTATTGCAGAACAGAGATTGGCACATAATAAGGAGATAATCAGTAAATATTTATATAAAAATTAATGAAATATCACTTAAAATAGTGTATACTTCTTGTGTTTTATTTAATATCAGTTTTTTTCTTTTGTATATACT
>NW_008356952.1:2101316-2127813 GCF_000622305.1 Nannospalax galili
GACATTTTGCACGATGCTCATAGTCCCTGGGAACTAATCGACCCAGGAGGGCAAGGAGCAAAAAGTGTCCTTTGAATACCTCTGACCCAATTAGTATAGATCTGAAGGTATTGTCTGTTAAACATCCAAGAAGGTTAGTTCCACCATTCTGGCATTTTTAATTACTGTGTGTCCTGCAGATAAATGTTGTATCAGTTTTTAGAACAGTTATAAACTTCCTTATTTTCTTTTTTAGTATCACTTAAGCAAACTTCCTTTTAAATATCACATCATTTTCCTTGGCACATACAGGGGAAGGGAGTGTGGAATGGGGATTTGGGTACCACACAGCTTGAGCTCCTTGTTTGATAGAAATGGCTCATAATTTTAGCAATGGATTAAAACTCCCATGTTGAGTTTCTTATATGCAGTAATTCCTGAGATCGTTTCAAAGATGCCAACTGCCAGTCTTTTAATTAAAACATTTCTAAGTAAATTATTTTCAAAATTTAATCAGCTTCAGTACTTAGAGCACGTTTAGGTTTTCAGAAAAATTTAGCAGAAGTTACAGATGGCTCCCATATGCTCTTTTCTAATCAAAATTTGAGCTTACTTTTAAGTCTCCTTGGAACTTATTCTACAGATGTTTGCATAGATACAAAGGACACCATTTATTGCAATGTCTAATAAGGGAAGACAGAACATAATCCTAGTATGTATTGATACAAGGTTGGTTAGATAAATATATAGCCACCAGTGGAATGTAATGTGGCTTACTTTTAAAAATCACATGTATTTCTGTGAGATGGAATGTTGCTAGGCAGAAAAAGGAGGTATATAAAATGCCATTTTTATGTAAAAGATGTGAAGGAATAAGAACATACCTTGTTGTGCTGGATAGCTTTAGTTGTCAACCTGACACACCTGGGTAGAGGGGGGCTCTATTGGGGAATCGCCTCCATTGAAATGGCTTGTGGCCATGTCTGCGGGACATTTCTTGATGTTGAGTGATGTTGGAGGGTCTAGCCTACTGTGGGTGGTGAAATCCCTGGGCAGGTGGTCCTGTATTGTATAAGAAGGCAGGCTGAGCACAGACCAGGAGAGCAAAGCAGTAAGCAGCATTCCTCCATGGCCTGTGCTTCTGCTCCTGCCTCCAGGTTCCTGCCCTGAGTTCCTACCTTGGGCTCCCTCATGAACTGCAACCCTTTCCTCCCCAAGATGGCATTGGTCAGAGTGTTTTGTCATAACAATTAAAGGCAAACTAGGATATTTGTTCTTAAGTACCTTTTAGAAACAGTACTACAAGTTGTAATAATGGTGAGGTAATGGGCACTTAAGAACAAGCACACCACTAAGAACTTCAATAGGGATTCAGAATACGAACAATATCTTGAGATAAAAAATAATCAGTTAACAGCTTAGTAAAGAATGACTGGGCCAAGATGTAGGAGAAGGTGGAAATTCAGAACAAAAATATTTTGTTTTGGATTATATTTTTCCTGATCGACTAGATCCTTTTAGTTCTTTATTAATAGTAATAGGGTTAGGGGATCAGGTGAACACTAGAGACTGCTGAGAATCAAGACTCAGTACTCATTGCACTATGGACCCAGAAAATTTTCACCAATATAACCAAAGTTTAGAAAATTAATTCTCACAAAAATTGCACCCCATGGACTGGGGAATGGCAGTAAAGATTGCACTCCAGGGTCTAGAGTATGCTTAATAGGTAAAGATCTTGTTACATAAGCATAAGAACTGTGTTGGGATTTCCCAGCATCACAATAAAAAGCCACACATGGCCATGTGCTCATGGAATTCCAGGGTGGTAGATACAGGAAGATTTCTTATCGAACTGACCAGTAGTCTAGCTAAGTCCATGTTCAATGAGAGACATTGCCTTAGAAAATTAGGTGGAGGAGAGCTGGAGAGATGGCTCAGTGGTTAAGAGCACTGGTTCCACTTGCATAGGACCCAGGTTCAATTCCCAGCACCACATGGCAATGAGCAACTGTCCTTAACTCTAGTTCCAGGGGATCTGACGCCCTGTTCTGACCTCCACGGGCATTGCATGACACAGGTGTGCTTATATAGATGCAGGCAATACAGTCATACACACAAAATAAAAGCAATAATTAAAATATTTTAAAAAATATTAGGTGGAAAGTAGTAGAGGAAGACACTGATATTTACCTCTGGCTTTCACACACATGTGTGTGCACACAGAAACACATACACGTACAAAGAAATATAATTAAACTTAAAAAGGCCACCCAAACAAGTTATCTAGAATTCCAGAAAAATCTACATTCTTGAAATTGATTCAAAGTGATTGTGGATCATTAGTGTTCATTTATATAAGGCATCTCTTCCCACTCTGGAGGAAGGTAAATTGTCTTAGATCTCAGATCATTCCTAATAAATCATCAGCTGCAATGTCCAACGCACAGAGTACAGCCAGGCATGACATCAAGAGTTGTTGGATTTACAGAACAGAATTAGAGAAGGAGCTCAGAGGTGTCAGGGTCATCAAACACATCAGGTCTCTTTTATAACTCCTGTAGCTTTGATGGCTTTTTCTGCCTTTTCATTTGTTTCAAGAGAATTTGCTTTAAAATCCTTGTCTTATTATTTCTACATGTTGTGCTTGTGGACATGGTCTGTGTTTGATGGCTTTTTTCTCATTCAAATTGTGTTTTTTTCTAGTTCTTGGTATAAACTTTTTTTTTAAGATTCTGAACATACTGGTTAATATGTTTCCCTATTCTTCATCATATTTAATGCTGCTCAATTATTTCTTACAGCAGGCAGCTGCCCTACTTAGGTTTAACTTTAGGTTCTGTTCTTTTGTAGGCTTTAGACCTAAGGCATCTTGGCTCCTAAAGCCCTTTCAGTGCTATTCTGGTATATATCATCAGCCTTTTTCTTATAGCCCTGGAATTCCAACTCAGTGCCAATGGCTGTAATCAGTGGAACCTGAAGTTTGTTCTTGGGCCAAATGCTATCAATTGGTAATGTGTCTCAAACACCATTTAGGGAAGACAAGTGGACACGAAGCTTTGTATCTGCTGTCTTGACAGGGGCCTTACTGCCTGTTGGGAGCTGAAACTTTAGCATTGTCATAGTGGGAACATCGGATAGCCCACCAGTTCCATAATTGTGTAGGTGGGTTGAACAGTTTGTGATGTCAAGTGATGTATCTACTGGCAGATGAAACTGCATGTCAAACTGTCCACTTTTCCAGGTTTCCAGGCTCTACAATGGGATTAATGCTCCTCATGAAGATTCTGTTGGAATTTCTGAGTTATTTTACCATGAAATAACAAGGAGCAAGTGTGAGAGTGTGTGTGGTGTGTGTGTTTGTGTGTGTCCACGTGTGTGCGTATGTGCCTTGTAGGCATGTGTGTATAAGTACACTTGCCTGTGCATGTGTGTGAAAGGCTGAGGTTGACTTTCAGATAACTCAATTGCTTTTCTACCTTCTGTTTTGAGACAAGGTAGCTCACCAAACCCAGAGATCACCTGTTGGTTAGAATGGCTGGTGAACAATCCCTGGCTTCTGCCAATCAATCCTTAGGGTTATAGACCCATGCCGTGTACGTGGCTTTTTGCTTGGGAGCTGGGGATCTGAACTTGGGTTCTCATGCTTGCACAGCAAGCAGTTTCCCACAGAGCCTTCTCTCTAGGCCTAACAGCTAGGATTTGTTCAACATATAATTCTCACTTTACTAATTGCTTTAACCTCAATTCAGTATGTGGAATATAGAAAGAAAGCTGTCAGAACTTACCACACTGCTGTTCATTCTTCCTTCTATGTACAGTTCATCTTCCTTTTGTATAATACTGATTACTGCCCAAGGTCTTTAGTTGTATGTAGAAGGCAGGACCTGGAAGCATGACAGCTCCTATTTTAGAACTTGAAGTTTTATTTATTTACTTACATTGAATATTTTTATTTTATGCATATGAGTGTATTGTCTGTGTGTATGTAAGTGTACCCATGTTGTACAGTGCCTACAGAGGTCAGAAGAGGGTGTCAGATCCCCTGAAACTGGAGTTAGGAGGAGTTGTTAGCTGCCATGAGGGTGCTCAGAACAAAACCTGGGTCCTTTGCAAGAGCAGTCAGTGGTCTTAACTTCCAAGCCATCTCTCCAGCCCCAGGTTTTACTTATTTATTAATTTAAATTTGTAGTTTTACTGTGATTATTTACGTTTCTCATGGGTCATTAGTCTTTTAATCTGCAGATTAATCTCTTTCACAATATTGGAAAATATTCAGCTATTGACTGTTAAAATATCTAACATTTTCCCTGTCTTCAACTTCTGGAACTTCCAAGAAATTCACATTAAGTTTCTCACGCTGTCAACTTTGCTTCTGTTTCTTTTTATATATTTCAATATTAAATTTTCTACTGAACTACCTTTAATTTCCAATTTTTGTCTTCATCTGTGTTTAATCTTGTAACCAAATTTGAATTTGAGGTCTTAATTTCTAGTAATGTATTTTTAGTTTTACATTTTCATGTAGAAGTTGTTTTGTGAAGTTCCTGAAAACCCTGATATGACTATGTGCTAATTTCTCTGATGCAACAATCTGTAACACAGCCTTAGTGATATATGGTAAAGAGATACCACAATGTACCAGAGAGCGGACAGTTTACCTCATTCCTGACTGTAGAGGAAATGCTTTTAGTTCTCCCCCATTTAGTACAGTGTTGACTATAGGTAGTTGTTGAGGTATAATTTTTCTATAGTTTCTTCAGGGCTTTTATCATAAAGGGATGCTGAAATTTGTCAAATATCTTCTTTGACTCTATTGAAATGATTATGATTTTTGTCCTTAATTGTGTTTATGTGCTATATTATATTTATAGATTTGTATATATTAAACCATTCTTTAATCCCTTGAATAAAACCAATTTAATCATGGCGTATGATCTTTTCAACACATTACTAAATTCAGCATTCAGGAAATGTATTGAGGAATTTTATATGCATGTTCAGCAAGAACATTAGTGTACAGATTTTAGCCTTCTTTTGTGTGTGTGTATGAGTGTGTGTGCATATGCATGTCTTACTTGGTTTTGACAACAGAGCAATATTCGCTTCACAGAATGAATTTGGAAGCAAACATTCCTTTCCCTTCTGTTTGGTGGAATTGTTTGAGGCACATTCGTGTTACTTCTTGTTTATTAAATGTCTAGTAGAACTCAGTCATGGATCTTTTTGTCCTAGGCTTTTTTTTTGTTTGAAGACTTTTTGTTACTACTTCAGTTTTCTTGGTTCTTATCTGTTTATGTTGCCTACATCATCTTGGTTCAATTTTGGTAGTTCATATGTGTCTAAATTTTAGTTATTATTCTAGAGCTTCTAATCTATTAGAATATAAATTTTCAAAGTGCTCTCTAATGAGTCTCTGGATTTCAGTGGTATTTAAAAAATATTTTATTTGTTATCTTTATTTTATCTGTGTGAGTATATTGCCTGCTTGTGTGCAAGTGCACGCATGTCATGCAGTGCCTGGGGAGGTCAGAAGAAAGCATCAGATTCCTTGGAACTGGAGTTAAGGACAGTTGTCATCTGTCATGTGGGTCCTGGGAATTGAACCCTCTGCAAGAGCAGTGAGTGTTCTTAACCACTGAGCCATCTCTCCAGTCCCTGAATCATCTCTTCAGCCCCTCGGTGGTATCTTTGATAACACTTTTTGAAAAGTTATCTTTCTTTTTTCATGTCTAATTTTGCTAGTTTGTGTTATCTCTCTTTTAGTTAATAGTCAATTTCACTGACCTTTTCAAAAAATTCCACTTTTAATTTCATTGGTTAATTGTATTGTTCTTTTAGTTTCTATTTCATTAATTTCAGGTATGATCTTTCTTATTTCTTTTCTTCAATTATTTTGCATTTGGCTTGCTCCTGTTTCTCTAAAACCTTGAAGTACATTTATTTATTTATTTGACATCACTTTGATTTTAAATGTCATTTATAGTTATGAACTTCCCCTGAAGGACCATTTTCATGGTATCCCCCTGGTTCTGGTATGTGTTCATTTTCATTTGATACTGAGAAATTCTAAGTGTCCATCCCAGTGATTTCTTTGATTAATCCTCGTTTATATGGCCCTAATCCCATCAAGAAGGGAGCAGCTCCCCCAGCCTGATCATTTTTCCCCGTATTTTTGATTGAGCTTTGTAAATTTCATATATTTTCCACTCAAATCCAGACCCCCTCTTCCATACGTGCCTCCCCCTACCCCCCTCCCAAACCCTATGCACTCTTCCATACTTAAACTGAATTTTGAGAGGTCACATTTATATCTTGGCAACCATATAGGGTTTGTTTCAACAAATATGAAGTACTTAAATATAAAACAAAAAATGTATAAGGTTTCTCTAGGATGAAAAGTAATGATGGAGAGAGGAACTGAAGGTTTAAACAAATTAAAGTATATACTGTACTTGTGAATTGGAAGTCCTAATACAATGAGGATTTCAGTTCTCCTGAAGATGTATATGATTACATTATTCCTATTAATGTATATTCTAAATTGTCAAAATTCTCCCATAATTTATAGAGGAAAGTCCTACACTAGCATAAAGAGACTAAACAAAAGAGAATGAAATGGGAGATTTCATTGTAATACTTACTTTCTGCTGCTGATAAAATATCAAGAACAAAAGTGACTTATGAAATAAACTGTTTTGGTTTATGTTTTTGGGAGGAAATCTATAATGGCAGTGGAGGCCTGGCAGCAGGTAGCCAGAGCAGGAACCTGATAAATCATATCTCCATCTAAATGCAGGAAGGAAAGATGAGAGAGAGGGAGAGGGAAAGGGAGAGAGAGAGAGAGAGAGAGAGAGAGAGAGAGAGAGAGAGAGGCTCTGAAAGTAAGACTACAAACTCTCAAGACCTGCCCCTTGTGACATACTTCCTTCAGTGTGAATCTAAACCTCCTAAACCTCCCCAGCCAGCAGCACCATTTGGGGACCCATACCTGGGCCTGTGAGGACAGTTTCTCATTTAAACCAGCACAATCAGAAGGCTTAATTATTTTATTTTTATTTTATGTCTATGAGTGTTTGGCCTGCAGAGGACCGAAGAAGGCATTGAATCACTTGAATTAGAATCAAGGATAGGTATTAACCATTATGTGGGTGCTGGGAACCAAACCCAGGTCATCTGTAAGAACAGCCAATACTTGCCCTTAACCACTGAACCATCTCTCCAGCCCCTCATTATGCCTAATTTAAAAGTGTAAAATATAAGATGGATGTTGTGGCGCATACTTGGATGAGGAAGAAGGATTAAAATGAATCAGCCTAGGGTACGTATAAGACTCTGTGTCAAAAACCCCCAGCGAAATCTAAAATAAAAACAAAACAAAAGTAAGATATGAACACAGGATCAAGACATTGTAATACTGGTGGGAAACAGACACACTCTCATTTGTACAAAGAAGGAAATTCAGAAATATATACATAACCAATAATCCTTTTATTTTCTGACAAAAGAATAAAAGTGATTTGATGGCAGAAATAGTCTTTTCGTAAATTGTAACAAGTAAAGATAATTTATAGGAAAATATTTGACCCTTGATCCTAATTCCTAAATATTGACACATTATGCAAAATTAGTGCCCATTTAGGTCATTGAGTTTAATGCAAACCATAAGAGTATGAAATTTTAGATTAAAACTTAGAGGAAAATTTCAGGACCTAGGGCTTTGCTCAGTGAAGAGCTCTTATATATGTCACCGAAAGAACGGACCATAAAAGAAAAACTTGATAAATAGAACCTCACAAAGCTGAAAAACATGTAATTGATTGGAAATCCTTTTAGAAAGATTAAAGGACTTAAAATATGAAAAGCACAGCTACAAAAAGGCTGAACTATCCCAAAACTGCATATTCAACAAAGTAGTAGTGTCTGTAAGATACAGTGAACTTTCAAAACAGTAAAAATTCAGTCAGTAAATTGGACAAAAGATATGCAAAGATATTTTACTGAAGAAAGTATAGAGATGGGAAATGAGAAAATCAAGAAATTTGGTTATTAGTCATCAGTGAAGGTAAAGTGCTGTTGAAACTACACTGAAAGCTGGACATGGTGGCTCACACCTTTAACCCTAGCACTAGGGATGCAGAGGCAGGTGGATCTCTGAGATTGAGCCAAGCTTGGTCTACATAGTGAGTTACAGTTTATCTGGGGCTATAGGGAGACCCTGTCTCAAAAAAAAAAACAAAAACAAAATCAAAACAGTCTACACTAAGATTTTACTATAAACAGATGATCAGCTAGAGGCGCCCATATATAGCAAAAATGAATATCAAATTGAATTATCACTTTTAAAATAGTTTGTCAGTTCTTTTTAAAATTGCAATGACTTTAGCATACATTCTAGCAATTTTACTATTTAGGCATAAACTCAAAGAATTGTAAACTTATTTTCATACTAGTGCTTATAAAATGGATGTTTGCTGTAAAATTATTCACAGTTTCCAAAGTCTGTAAAGTAACAAAACGTCCTTCAGCAGTTACCAATGAATGGCTAAACAACACTATGGCACATCTAACCACAAATAATACTCATCAATAAAAGAAATAAACTATTAAAAATATAACAACATTGATGGACCTCAGGGAAATCATGCTAAGTGTAGAAAGACTCAAAAGAGTGTGTATAGCATGGTGAAATTGAATGATTGTGGAGAAGGAGAACATATTATTGGTTGCCCGGACTAGGAATGGATGAGGGAATGATGGATGAGACTATGAAGGGATAATATGAGGAAATCTTTTGATGGATGCATGGTAATATCTTAATTTTGGCAGTAGCTATTCCTAGTTCTACTATAATGTAATTGAATATACACATATCCACAAACACAATGCATGTAAACTGATAAAATGTGTAAATGCTACAGACTGCATCAATGCCAATTTCCTAGGGTTTTTTTCTTGAAACATGTATTAGTGTACTGCCTGCATCTGTGTGCATGCACCATGTGCATGCAATGCCCAAGAAAGCCAGAAGAGGGTGTTGGATTCTCTGGAACTGGCTTACAGATGGTTGTGAGCTGCCGTCTGGGTGCTGGGACCTGAACTTAGGTTCTCTGCAAGAATAGCCTGTGTTCTTAACTGCTGGGCCATCTTTCCAGTCTCATTTTCTCAGTTTGATATTGTATGATAACTTTATAGGTTAACAACCAAGTGAAAGGTGTATGAAATTCTTGGCACATTTATTTGTAACTTCCCGCAAATTTAGTCACTTTGTATACCATCACATCCAGCTCAAAAGAATGGAAGGAAAGAGAGAAGGAAGGGGGAAATAAAAAGGGAAAAAGAGGAAGGGTTGGGGAAGCAATCCCAATATAAATCTGAAATCTTGAAAACATTTTCAATTTTAAAAAGCAAATTATATATATATGTGTGTGTGTGTGTGTGTGTGTGTGTGTTCAAAATGAGTTTGTCAACACTAAAATAAGAGATTTTCTTTATGTTGCTGAAAATTGTCCTAGGTGGGTAAAAATTTGAAATCAAAGAAGAAATAAGAGCAATAAAAATTGTAAGTATGTGGTCACTTTGAAATCTGTGCTAATATTATAAAATGAAAATTAAAACATCTTGTGGGGTTTTAAAGTATGTACATATATATAATTATAAAACAGAGAAATGAAAATAAATTCCAGATGAGACAAAGGGAAGAATTGGATATTTAGGGGCTGGAGAGATAAATCAGAATTTCAAAAGCATTAGCTGCTCTTGCAGAGGACCTGAGTTCAGTTCCCAGCACTGACATAGCAGCTAATGACAGTCCATAACTTCAGTTCCAAGGAATCCGACTCTTTCTTCTCACCTCTGTGGGCACTGCAGAACATGGGTGAACTTACATACATGCAACAATTCTCTCATACACACAAAAAATTTAAAAAGTAAATAAAATATTTTTAAAAGATTTGAATGTTAAAATTCATTGCAGTACTTCACTGTAAACTTTATATTTCAGTGGAACAAAATAGTTCATACCACTCTTGTCACTGATGAAACTCCAAGAATTTTACTTCCATACCAGGTCTAGGGACAAAGACCAAATGTCTTTCTGTAGTATGGCATCTCTTGGCATTCCAGATCATTTTGTCTATTGTGGACATCACTATAGACAGGCACAGACAGAACCTGTTATTTAGGACTTTCCTTTTGTGCTTACCCATGTACTATATGTAGCTGTAGTTATATTCATTTTCATTTCTGTTTAATTTTTTACTGTGTACATATACCACAGCTTACATGCTTATTCTTTTGTTAAAGCCATTTGAGTATTTCCATGTGCCCTCTGTCTATAACCCATTGGAAACACAACTGGCTTAGGTCTTGCCATTTCCATCTTAAGTGTGGACAGGCTGTGGCACTGAATTCTTTGTGTCTACCTCTAGCTAGACAGCATGACAACTGAAGTCAGTTGTTGGACACATAATAATTTGTTACTGGTGTTGGGAAACACCTTAGAAATTTTCTTGGTTAGGAGTTAAATATATAATTTAAGACACAAAATGCAGGTCTGGGCAGTGGCTACCTTTAGAAGACCAAACAGTGGTTGTGAAAAGGGAGGTGTTTCTGTTTCCTAGCTTAGAACCTCAGAAATTTGCTCTTGCAATTTGCTGCAGCTAAATGCTCTTAAGTCATGGATTGACTTGTAAGCCGACTTAACAACAAACTGTTTAGTTAACTTAAGATATACAAGATCTAGGCAAACCCTGTGCTCTGTGAATCCATTTTCTTATAGGAAACTAAATGAGAAATCACATTACCTTGAAATATGGTCCCTGTACTCTGTATGGTATGTTCTAAATCTTTCGTCCACTATTAACAACAAATGAACAAAGTAGAAAGTGCCCTACCCATTTTAAGGATGAGACAATTAAGGGTTGGAGGATCAACTGCTTGAAATTCACACAGCAGTTATAGAACCAAGACATGAATCCAGGTCAGGCAAGTACCCTCAGCTATGTATCTCCTTGTTAAGCCACACTACCTTTCCAAATTCTCACTTAGAGTGCCTGGAATGAAACCTGCTAGATAACGTGTTTGTTTAGGATGGTCCACTGTATCCATCACAAATTGATGTTGTACTTGCCGTAGAAAAAGAAATGTACACATCCTTCCATAGATCATCAGTTCCAGAAGGGGATGCTGGGTAGGCACTAGGAAACATTTGCATTATTATGCCATGCTGAACATCTTGTGCTTTGTTTCATTTAAAAATAAATAATAAAAGTCTAAAATAATTTTTACCCAAATGAGAAATGCTTTCCTTTTATGATAACATCTAAATAACATCCATCAAGGACTTATGCAATTAATGATTTGAATTGTGAGCTACCTAACTATTTCTACTAAGAATCACCTATGCTATACTCTTACAGAGATATTCTCAACTAACATTGGGAAGGTCTCATCTAAAACTAAATGAACTGCTTTGAGACCCAAGTGTTCTGATTCTCTAACTGAAAGCATTTTCATATATTTTCCAATATTATCCATGGAGACCTCAGTGCTTGACTAGAAATTTAACTAAAAGCTCTTATTAACTAAAAGTTCTTATTGAAGGATGATCTCATAGTGAATACCAACTCTTCAGAAAATGTAGTCTGAGAAGACAGCTCTACATTCAAGAAAATCAATAGGCATTGGAGAAAATATACTCCATCTGCCCCTGGGTATTTCTGTTGTTAAATGTATTTGCTCATTAAAGTACTAAGATTTAGTGTCCAAGATTCAACTTTCGAATTCAGAAAGATTAATTTTCTCAGTTATAATTTTTTTATTATTTTAACATTTATTTTTATTTTCCCCTACTTTTAGCTCTGTATTATATTCCATACTGTATAATCAGCTAAATATATGCCTTTTCTTGCTTATTACAAATGAATATCACAAAGATGGTTTTTACATCAAATCATATTCACTAAGAACCAAGAGGTATTCAAGTCAGGGATATGACGATGTTTTTATTTCCTAGGCCTGTGTAGTTGTGGCTGTGTACTAGTTATCACCTGGTAAAGGTTAAGTTAACGAAAATAAGCATGGAATTAGCAAGCACTTTTGTAAAGTGTGTATATGTCTGTTGGTTGATTTGTGCACCTTTTCTTCAATTCTTTAATACATAGTGAATAAATAAATCCGTGTAAAATACTTGACACCTGTTCCTGTAAGGATTAATAAGTGAATGATAATTTAATTATTACTATTCGTATTGCTTTCGTAACTCTTGAGTTCAGCCTTCCAATGAAATCTGAGTTTTGAATGGAAATGAGAGAAGTAGGTTTAGGGAAGGCCTGGGTGTGGTCTCAAGGTAGAGCGATCTGAATTTTCCACATTCTCTTGAAGGTTCTGAGAGTGGTATGGAAATTGTATGCTACATTTGAACCTTTTTTTGCCAAACACAACTCTTACAGTTTTACATGGAAGTGCAAGGAGCCAAGACAAAAACAAAACAATCTTCTCCAGTCTATGTATTTTCCACTCAGGAAAAAAATGGACTGGGGAAGCCCAGGCTATGGGACAGATGGGAAAGGCAAGCTTGGGCTATGGGGCAGGTATGGGCTACGGAGAAGGCAAGCCTAGGATATGGGACAAGTAGAGTCCAACAGAGGTCTACCCATTGGGAATGGTAATAGCAGTGGTTTCACAGACATCAAATAAGACATTCCTATATTTTAGGCTGACAATTCTATGTCTGTTACATGACTCCTTATGATATATAATTGGGTAGTGGGGTTGGAAGTAGGTATTTAGAAGATTATGATCTCAAATACAAATTTTAAGAAAAATAATTAAAAATAGATGATTTGAGCATATATAGATTTAGAATTAAAAATTTCATTCATCAGATCATAATGACAGTTGTGAATGAATAAAAATAAAATTCTACATATGGTAATGTGCTATATTCTATTAATATTTAAAATAATTATAGGCACTGAAAATACATCTGTTTGATACTACCTCTACCTCCAATATTAATAGATATTGCCCAGATATTTATTTTTTTTAAAAAAGGCCAAATAATGAGAAATTCCTGAGGTTTTAGAAAGGTATTCAATTTTGTTTTCCTGGCAATTTTCTGACATAAAAAGCAACACAAGTATTACTTACCCTTCAGGCAATTAAAACAAAAATACCTTATTCTAAAGTCATGAGTTTTTAGGCAGAATGCCGTGGTATCCGAGACTGCAGTACCCAGAGCAAGGTTTTTAACCTGGAGACTTTAGAGAAAGCATCAGGAAAGTGATATACAGTCGGTGTTTGTGTGTTACCATGCACTTTTTGTTCATTTGTTTTTCAAGCTAAGAATTGCATGGCTTCCACCAAATTAAATGGATCTTTCAATCTATTGTTGCTTTATGACTGAAGCTTTAATCAGCGACTCTAGGATGAGCTATCAACTCATTCACGGCTCTGCTTTATCTAGTTGATATTAAAATTAAAATGCATTTGGGGACCATGATTATTACCAGTACTGGAAGCCATGCTAAGTTACCTACATAGTACAAGGTGAGCAGCTGTTACCCATTGTAACAGCTCTAGATTCCAGTAGTCCTTTTGTGTCATGTAATACAAATCTGTTTATCACTTGGGAAATATTGTTTTCTTGATGTTTTTCCCAATTTTCAGTAAAAGAATTTGATCTTTACATGCATTATTACATAAGCTGAAAATGAATTTGGGTTGGTACTGGTAACAAAATGGCAATTAAAAATGTTGGCATCAGAGGCTAGAGAGATGTTTCAGTGGTTAAGAACACTAACTACTTTTACACAGCACCTGGGTTCAGTCCCTAGCACCTACATCAGGAAGCTCATAACAGCCTGTAACTTCAGTTGCAGGGGATTTTGAGCCCCCCCTTTCTGCCCTCAGCACATACCTGCACCCACAGTGCACATAAATTCATAGGGACACACACATATAAAAATTAATTAGTTGATAAACTTTTTAAAAATATTTGGAATCAGGCAGGCATAGTAACACAGTGTTAAAACCAGAACTCAGGAAAGGCAGGCAGATCTCTGTGAGATCAAGGCCAGTGTGGTCTACATAGTAAGTTCCAGGCCAGTTGAGGCTACAGGGAGACCTGTCTCAAATAAGATGAAAAAGTATTTGTAATCAAATATTAATGCAGAAAGCCATTTCAATATATAGTATATTTGCTAGGCATGTGACACAGCGGTACAGTGCATGCCTAATAAAACTATTGGTTCAATCCCTGCACTTACTAAAATTTATAGTATATTTATGAAGCTAAAGACTATAGTTGACAATAAATCATATTAAGAAAAACATTAATTTTAAAATAAAAATTTAAGTCAATGAAAATGTAGTCATAAACCTACAATATGACAAATGCATAATAATAAAAGATTAATGATACTAATAACAATATATTGCATACATATATATTATATAAATGTTTATACATTACAATAAATATTAAAATATTGTACTCTTTTGAGAGGCATCAGTAAGGGTTAAGTCAGAAAAGCAAAAGGCACTTTAAGTATCTGAGACATAATAGGATTAGTTAAAATGAGTTTACATGAGGAGAGACAGGAGAATTCAGCACCAAGGTCAGGAAAACAGTGCTGGAGGTCAGGAGACAGGGTCTGGCATCAAGGCTCAGGGCCTTTGACTCTGCAGATCTCAGACTACAGCACAGGAGCAGGTGGCTCTGAACTGCATTCCTGGAGCTGCTGCAGTCCCCTGGTGCTTTTGCAGAGCTAGTTAGTCCAGCCTGCAGTGGAGTTTTCCACAGACTCTCTTCTCTGGGAAGTTGCTCTAATCTCTCATGTACTCTCATTTCTGTCTGCAATCAACTCTGGAGAATAGTTTCTTCTGCTTCTCTGCTTTCCAAGACATCTAAAAATGCCTCTCAATAGGATATTCTAGCCCACATAATATGGAGGAAAAGCAGTTCCCAGTCTTAAAGAAAGTCTATATACACTTTGTGAATGTTTTCTGCTAATTATCTTTTTTATCTCCATGACAACTCTTTGATGTAGGTACTGCTATAATTGACATTTAGTTGGCGAAGTGTTGAATACCAAAGTGATAAAGTGCCTTACCCAAAGTCACACAGCTAGTTAACAGAAGAATGATTCAAAAATGCCTTTCTAGTTTCAAAGCTTGGATGTTGAATCATGACCATACCTTCTGTTGCACGCTGTTTATGTCAGTAATTTATTGCAATTAGTAATTATGAATTCAGTCTATTATGAACAACTTTGCTAGTATGTTTTTCAGCCTGTGAGTACTAATAGGGTTCCATTTAAGTCAATATTTGTACTTTTGTACTTTATCTATCCCCAAGTCTTTAGCCTAAAACATCTACAGTATTTTTATTTGCGGTGGGGATGTTATTACTACATTGTTATATCTTTTCATTTATAAACACCTCAATCAAAATCTTTGATATTTCATGCCACTTACATTAATTGTAATTACACTAATTGTAATCATAGATGTGTCACAGTCTTGCTGCCTGAATGTGTTCAGCTCCATACTTGAGACTGTCTTAACGCTCTGAAATACTTTTTTCCCCTTATGCTGAATGATCCTTGTGAAACTTTCAGCAGTAAGGTTCTAGATTCAACTTGACATTAGTGGTACAACTCTATACTCACCTCCCCAAATCTATCAGCCCCTCAGCTCTATTTTTGTGTCTTTACATCCTTGTAATAGCAAGAGACCCACATTTCAATCACCAGGAGCATCTTTGCAAATCTAAGTATTTTAATTTTCATGCCTAGAAAAGGGATTTCTGCAAGTTAAAACCCTCAAATTCATTCAAGTATAAATGCCAGTGGGTACACAGATTAACTGCAAAGTAATATAATACCTATCATGTGCAGAATCATCTAAAACTGATTCTTGACCAATCATTATACTCTTACTGAAAACATTAGCTTTTTAAATTGCTTATGACTCAACTTCTTCTGTGTCTTAAACTTTATATATTTGTTGGTGGAATAAAAATGCACCCTCCAAATTACTATATTCATGATCCTTAGAGGTTATTTTATTTATTACGATTGCTGATCCATCTTCTGAAGAAAATAAGGGAATACATTAGTTTATTTTCAAATAAAAAATATGTAAACTTTCCATCTCACTTCGAAGGCAAAATTTTAGAAAGAAAATCATGAGATCTTCCAAGATCTCCAGAGAGAGTTCCTGCAGCCCTAGAACCATTCTATCTGACCTAAGTTTGCTTTATCTTAGTGTCCAGGATTTCTGAGACAAGATCACTTTAGTTGGCCCTTCCTCTGACTTTTCCTTCCATTTTCTAGTGTCTTCATAATGAACAATGAGTTCAAATAAAGTATCATACAGCTATTTTCTACAAATGCCATATCTGACATGATTTGTCTTATGCTCCACTGACATGTAATTGAGATTTAATTGACCACTTCATTACTTTGTGACTATCAGTAGAGGAATTATTTGTAAGAAAAATAATTAAGATTTTCAATGATAATAATAATTAAGAACTACACCAGTTTAACTGTTTTCCAGAATACAGAAAGTATTACATAATTTTGACAAATAGTATATTCTTTACATAAACTGTTTTGCTCCTTTAATTTCCAACTTTATTTTCAAACCATACATTTTCCATATACCTTAAATTATTCTATTTATGCTTCTATATAAACTTGGGGTTTTGTCATATATAAAATCTATTTAGTTTTTACTCAGATAAATTCCTGTGTTCCTATATTGTTATAAATGTGAACAAATATCTCAGATGTATTCATGATAGCTTTTTCTTGGATAGGAGATTTTAAGATTACGTGTTGCTCACTGGAATATCTATGAATGATATGATTGTTTTTTGTTGGTATAATAATGGCTGATCTCAACCTGTAGTCAATAAACCAAGCATTCACTCATTCATTCATTATTGACTAGACACCAATATAGATGCCTCAACTAGAAAGCTAATATGAAACCAGGCAAGCTCTTGTTTGTAGCACCACAGTTGAGGAGGAAGGATAGGCCACAAGTAGGTGAACACATATTAAACAAAATGACTCTAGAGAGTGCTAACTTCTTATAGAAAATAAAACAATAATGTTATAAAATATAACAGGCATTTATAAGCTGTGTTTGCTAAAAAGTACTGAGTCTTCACTTGGGCCCACAAGGTAAATGAAGCAGGATAAAAGTCTTGACCTGACATCTCTGCCTTCTTGCTGCATCTGTGTTTACTTTGGAGCAGATGCTGCTGGACTCTGCATGTTGCATGTTAATCATCCAGTGAGTGTCTACCTGAAAATAGGTGCTACCTAACCTCTCTCTCTTCCCTTTCAGTACTGAGGCACAAAGATAAGACTAACTGGGAAGTTTTATGGTCAACCTTCACAGCATCCTGTTCTAGACCATTGAGAATATGCTCCAAAGTCTCTAGACATTGTCCTAAACCTGATGTAATCTTAGATTTCTAGAAAGTGGCTGAAAAATCACTCTCACATGAGATCATCTCCACACAGGATCAGTTATCTCAGGGGAGCTAGACTGTCCTCTTGGGGTTATCTTGCATAGAGAACTGATATTATAATGAACCAGACCACAGTTTTACCAAGACTGCTCAATCATGTATTGCTCTTCTGCCTGCCCCAATTAGTCCTCTGTTTAAACCCAAAGCTCATGTCAGTGCCCCCAAATGGGCTGAAATTCTTGGTTTTTGTCCTTCCAAAGTGAGTTATTAAACATCTTTTCTTCATTTAATCGTAACTTTTGTTTGCTGTTTTGAGGCCTGTGACCTAGGACTCTATTTACAAAATAATAAAGACATCTTCTAGTCTGCTTTCAATTGCTGTGATAAAAACACTGACCAAAACCACCTTGGGGAGGAAAAGGTTTATTTGGCTTACAAGCACAGTCCATGATCAAGGGAAGCCAAGGCAGGAACTCTTGACAGGAACCTGGAGGAATGTTGCTTACTGGCTTGCTCCTTTGGCCTGTGCTCAGCCTGCTTTCTTATACAATACAGGACTGCCTGCCTGGGGGTGGCACTGCCCACAGTGGGATGGGTCCTCTCACATCATTGGACAATCAAGAAAATGCCTCACAGACATGACCACAGGCCAGTCCAAAGGAGAAAATTCCTTAATTAAAGTTCTCTCTAACCTCTGGTCAAGTCAACAACTAAAGCTATCCAGCACAAGACATAAAGTTAGGATAAACCTCTCTAAAAACATGACATTAGAGATTACTAGTGACAGTTAAGCCCTCTGAATATCCCAGGAAAAACATTTTGGGTAAAGGAAACAGACCATCATCCTCATCAACAGCAAGAAAAACTTCCAATAGAATGGGGAATTTATAATACCTCTCCATTCTGCAAGAACTTCTAATATCTGACTTTGTAGCCTACTCACTACAATGATTCTCAAGAAGGAAAATGACAGTTGATAGACTGAAATCTTAGGCTCGGATCAGCAAGATGAAATGTGACTGACGAGAATGTAAAGGGCGTGCCAGTTCAGCTCAGTGTGCAGCACCAAACACCATCCATGTGGGGTGAAATCTTCATGTTCCAACAGTCTTGGGATTGTAATTGATCACAATTTGGAGACTGGTTTTTGTTCTTCCTGAGGGAATAGAAACAATATGCAGACATCACCCTTGGGAAGATTTTGGCCCAATTTAAGGTATCATTAAAGCATCTAAAAATGAAAGAGCCTCTTTTGTAGGGGAGAGAGAGAGAGAGAGAGAGAGAGAGAGAGAGAGAGAGAGAGAGAATAAAGAAATGTAATAAAAAAGTAAAAATCCAAAGCCATAATCCCAGGGAGGGAGAGCGAGAAAGAGAGAAACTCATTAGGTTCTGTACTGTTTAGAGACTATTTTAGCTTTATGTGACTCTGTGGATTATTAGTTGTTTTTTTCCATCCTAACAACATATTCTTTGGGGATTAAAAAGAGAAACTGAAGATATATTATAAAAAGTTAATTTTAACTAAAGCTTAGTTTTAAATAGCATCTCTGGAAATAGTAATCCAAAATTTAAAATTCAGAAACCATACTTTAATGAAAAGAATTTAAATAAAATTTCTAGCATGTTTTTAACTAAGTTTTTCTGTGCTTTAATCATGTGACATAAATGGTCAATTTGTCTGCACTTCATTTTCCCCCAACTGAGGGCAATTATGAACTTGTACCATTAGGGAGGTCTCTGAGATGCCCTGAGCTAGTTGCTGTGTGTGGACAGTCAGAGCAGTGCCTGGCAATGGTAAATTCTCAGTAGTGTTCACACTTACTGGATGTAAATGTGTGTTCTGTTTTGTCTTTAGGAGTTAATGACCAAGTTAATAACTGAGACACCTGACCAGCCAATCCCTTTTCTCATTGATCATCTTCAGTCTAAACAAGGAAATCGTGGACAGCTCCAAAGAACTTTGTCTGGATCGGCGGCTCTCTGGGCAGAAAGTGAAACCTCAGGTAAATAAAAAAGCATATATTTATGTAAATATATGCTGTTAATCTTGGGTACATCTAATAAAAATTTGGCAGTCTTTTTTATTATAATATGATAAATCTAAATGCATAATTACTTATGGTGACTAGTTAGATGCTAAAATTTGTTATAAAATATTCTTGGGTTTGAAGATATTATAACGCTTCAATATATGAAAATCAGTGTGTATGTTCTTTTTTAGTAGAAATTATTCCAATTTGCATAAAATGATTGATTCTGTGTGGAGTCAAAGTAATTATTCTAAACTTGTTTTCTTTTTATGAACAATTTGAATTAAAAACTTACAGCTTATCTGTATGGAAAAGTAATAAGAAAGTATCTCCAAAGTTATATTTTTTGCATAAAAGTGATCATTTTTCTACTTCCCCAAAATCCCAATATTATCCTTTTTTAGTCAATTCAGCATTAAGAATAGTAGAACACTGGGAAACTCCAAACACTGAGGACGCTTCCAATCTACGATAGCCTCCTTTCCGCAATAAACAGGAATAATACAATTGGGTAGACACAGCTTCAACCTTTTTACACACTGGTTTTTAAGTATGCTATTTTCTTTCAAATCTTCATGGCTATTTCATGGGTCACTAACTCACTGCCCAATTCCCATGTGCATTTGACGGACTGGTCTAATGACTTCCTGGGGTGACAAGGTCTTCCCTTTCCTGTTTTCATGATCTATAGGATCTGAGGAAAGGATTGTGATAATCTTTCCCCGTTTACTCATTGTCATATTAATATCTTCTTGAAACCATCTCAAAGCCACAGGCCACACTAAATGAGGTAGTGAATAAAATATCTTCTGAAGTAATTAAACATCTCTGATGAT
The DNA here is from genome assembly GCF_000622305.1 of Nannospalax galili. NCBI lineage: Eukaryota > Metazoa > Chordata > Mammalia > Rodentia > Spalacidae > Nannospalax > Nannospalax galili. The sequence continues at coordinate 2,121,653 of NW_008356952.1, forward strand.
GATCTCTACATAAAAGTTACCTTCTTCAGACAGGAAACTAGAGCATGAGTCTTTCCATAAAGAGATAACTCTTGTTTTTTTTTTTTTTTTCTTGGCCTTGCTTTCTTGGGTTTATAAAGCAGGTGAATCTACTGGCACAGGCTTTGGTTTGTAGGTGCTAAGGTGATGCCCACCATGTCACAGAAGAACACGTGGGTATATGTGAGCCTCGGGAAGCATATGAGAGCCCATATGTTATAAATAATTTCATCTGGAGGAAGAGTAGTATATTAAACTCTGAATTATTTATCAGCACAATTTATCATTCAGTGTCCATTTGCCAGAACTCATATATGGCTTAGTCAACTCTGCTCAGCTTCACAAGGCAAATCAAAGTGTTGGCTGGGTTGCAATCTCATCTGGAGACTGTACTAAGGAATAATGCATTTCTAAGCCCAGTTGGGTTGTTGGCAAATGAGCTTCCTACAGCATATGAATGAGTTCCCTATTTCCTTTCTGACATGGAACCAGGGTTTATTCTCAGCTCCTAGATATAAGTAGAGTTTACTGCTGCATGACTCTCGCTTCATGACAGTTTATTTCTTCCAAACAAAGAAGTCTGTTGAAATGGAGTTTCTACAAATAATGTAGTCATGGCAATGCAACATCTTTGCCATATTGTATTGGATAGAAGCAGGTTAATGGTCCTGTCTTCATTCAAGGGGAGGGACTAACATGCCATAAAAAGAGAGTACAGAGATCGTGAGTAACAATTACCATGTCATCTGTCATTTTGTCATTTCATGGAGTGAAAGAGGAGAGTAGATTATTATAGCTACCAGTTTACTGATTTAACTAGTGGTATAAACACCCACTTAGCAAAGTAAGATGAAACACAAGACTAAATTTTTGATGAGAAATAAAACTGAATTCCTATTGATGAACTCGAGTATTTGTGGAGCATCTCAGTAAAAAAGCAGGCAGTTGAATGTAGGTCTAAATCTGTGGAGTGAGACAGGACAGGAGCCCTAGATGTAGGGCTAATAAAGGGTTACACAATCATATAAACTATAGGAATGAGATTGTCATCGGAGATGTGCTATATTATGTACCAATTAAGGGATATAAAGGAAGATATTAAATTTTGGTGTTTATTAAGCAGTGATTTAATTGTTGAAGAAAAGTGAGTTGGAGATCAGATAGGGGAAGTAAGTGACCCTGACTCTGATAAGTCACAAAGGAGAGGAAAGACACATTAGAAAAATTAAAGAGAGTCTTTAAACTGCTCTGGGGCATAACTGAAGTTGAAGACATGAATTAGTGTATTAAAACTCATGGTAACCACCAGCAGTGATTTTTTCTAACAGGGCCCCAAACTTTGAGGGACTGGTTGAGGAGTGTGGTTGTGCCAGCCTGGAATGTAGAAGTCAAATTTTGTAGAAGAGTTAAAGTGAGCAAACTGTGCAAGCAACTAATCCAAACGCAAGGTCTTCTATGAAAGATCAATTATGTGTAGAAAGAGACTTACACATGGAGGCCCATTTAGGCAACTGAATCTTATAGGAGATCGCTGCAATAAAAACAAGAGAAATAGGGTATCAACCTGGTTGAGACACGGTGATAGCTGATATCAACACATTTGAAATAGAATGATTCCAGAGAATGAGATCTGGTAGGTGACTTAGTTTGGGATATCTGAAGTATCAGAAAAGTGATACTCTTCAAAACTAAGGGCAAGGAAGTCTGAAGTGTCTAGTGTGTGTAAGTTTAAAAAGGTCCCCAGGGGTTCATGCATGTTGTCAGAAGATGGTGACAATTGTGAGATTGTGGCAATGTCTAAAATGGGGCAGTGGGAAAATGAGGGGGTAAAATGTGGATAATGAGGGGTGATGAGCAGTACAAGGTGGGGCGTTTCCCATAGAGATGAGGTCTTCACTTCACTGTGGCGGTTTCCCACTCCAGGAGAATCTGGAAATGAGATCTCCAGCCTTCCCAGTGTATGTGTGTTGCAGGGGTGGATCCTTTGTGTATAAACATGCCAGGAAGCTGCAGAGAAAAAAGTGCTCTCATGTGAAAAAGAAAATATCAGTGGGCATGATATGATATAAAATGTGGGTTTGAAAATGGAAGAACATTTCTCAAGAGGAAATATTTGAGAGGAATGCTTATGGCAGGAGAAAGAAAGCACAACCATTTCTTGGATGTGAACAGAATCAAAGATGTAATTATTTAGAGGGTAGTAAATCTTAAACCTTGGTTGCAATTTTGAGTTATTTTTGTGCATCTTCTAATTAGTTGCACAATGTCTCAACAGTCCAAGGACGGAGGCATAACACTTTTCTAAAATATCTGAAGATGCTCCATTGCATTTCAATGCATCTAGTGACCCAGGACACAGCGTGTTCTCACAGGCATATCATTTAATAGTGTGGAGGAGACACCTAAAGGCAGCCTTATTTTTATTCCTTTCTTTTTGCAATAAAAAGCAATTCTTTTTTGTGAATGCTTACGGATATTTTTTCTTTACTTTTTATATTCCAAACTTTGGCTGAGATATTGTCTGTGATTTTTCAGGAAATTTATTTTGTGCAAATTGTGTTTCTTCTGTTGCACATCATTTCTCCCCTTTCATGTGACATTGCTTTTCTTATTTTATGGACTGTCTGCTAGGGAGGTTTATTGCGTGAAGTGTGTTCTCTGTGTCCCTGATTCAATTTCAACAGTATTAGTTTGCTTTTTTCAGAACTGAACACACATTTGAACATGGTATTTCATTTTAGTTTTCTGTCAATATTTTATAAAAATCTCTCATAAACAAAATTCTATGCCCAATTATCTTTTAATAACAGCTTGGTCAGCACACCTCCTCTATAATTTTGTTGTGTTTCGCAGTTATTTTACTTATATTGGTAGAACAAAAAAAGTTCGGTTCCAAAATTCAATGACTGTAAAATTATGATTTCTGTGTCTTAAATATTCTGTTCTTGGTTTTTATATATTTTATGAATTCTTACCTGGAGCAATGCTTTTATATTGGTTTCAACTTAAATGAGAAGAGGTTTGTCTAATTCCAGGTTTGTCAGTAGATCATGTAGGCAGAGTCTTCTTGTCTGTTCACTGTATAGCTTGAAACTGTGTGGATTCTTTTCAGAATTTTAGATAGCGACAAATCATGACTGCTACTGGAATTTCCAATATCATTCAAATCCTGTGTCTGCTAAACTGATAGGTGAATTTCTTTCTGTTATATCGAATCAGCTAATTAACTATGAATGATATATTTGCTGAATTATTTCACTAATGTGATATATGATTTGTTTTTGACAGAAGTATAGAATAGAGTGAACCACAAAATCCATGTCTATTCATTGTGGCTCCTTCCTGTAGCCATTTAAAAATTATGATATTATTTAAAATTAAAATTATTTCACGACCTGGATTTTTCTTTCTTATTGCTAGTTTTTCTATTTATTTTGTTTTAACAGAAACTAAAGGAACCAGAAGAGATTTTAGAAGCTATGATAAGCCTTGGCAGCTAAGTGCAAAGAAGCCTAAAAAATCGAAAAGTGACCTTGCCATGTCTAATATTTCTCCTCCATCACCAGACTCCAAATCATGTATGTTTGTTACTCAAATGTTATTGAATTTTAAGTCTTTGTTGTTTTGAAAATGAAGAAAAGCTATCAGTAAATCCTTTTTATCTTATATTTCTAGCTATTTGTTGCTCCTAATGAATTTCACTTCATTCCAGCTCTGACACTGAACTTCATGTATGCATATCTACTCACTCGTTTGTGCTCGCACATGTAACAGACTTAGACCTTTCCTGATGTTCTGTTATTTGAAGAACATACATCTCATGGAGTGAGTCTCTTACCTCTCCTGGCCAGTTGCTGCACTATACTTTATTTGAATAAAATCAAATTAACCGAACTATAGAAAAACAAATAAAAACTTTAGAACAGAAGTGAAAGGGATTTGTATTCCAACATGGCACCCAATTAAAAAAATGTTTTTCATCTGTGACCTCCCTTAGTCCTACTTGCTATTTGTGACTGAAGTCTCCATGGTACTTCTTGGTCCTTCCACTCTTCTATCCACTCCTTGGTACTGAATTTTCCACCACACATGAAAGCATGCTGAACACCTCAGGTCTATACCAAACTCCAGGTACTCTTGGAAGAAAAGAGAGCTTGAATATCACTTTTAAATATCAGCTCCTTGCACTTGATTTTAATCTCAACAGAGAAAGGAGTGGGTCAAAAATAATAATTTAAAAAATATGTTTGGAAAAGTATTGTGTGCTATCTGGAATCTGAATCTGGGTAACCTATAAAAGAGCCTGAAATTAACTTGGTATTTTATCTACATAACTATACTTACAAAAGTCTGCACTAAGTTCTATGAAATACTAACTACAGATGTCTTTAGCAGATTCATTGTAAACAAATTGCCCTGCTTCATCAGCTTAGTATATAAAATTAAATGTCAAAAGTTTTCAATATACAAATTTAAAATGTGCACATCTCACAGTATGGGTAGAGATACTAAGACAGTTATTGATTCAATCATGAAATACTAAATGAAGAAAAAATGATTAAATAACAAAAAAATTTAAGAAGAAAAAAAGCTAAATGGATCAAGTCTTAAGCCTTTCTCTCCATGATGAATTGATCTCTGTCTCACTGTCTATTATCCAAAGTTAAGTTAAGCCTGTTAACTTAGGGGATCACTTACCATTGAGCAGAGCTGCCCAAAGCCCATGCATCCACAGTCTCTTAAAAATAATGCAATGTGGATAAATCAGAAGTTAGAGATATATTAAAAATGGAATTAAAAAATATTTATCTTCCCAAAATTTAAGCAAAAAAACAAGAAGAACAACAATAACAACAATAACAAATAAAGCCAAACAATAGGGGACTTATGATTAAACACGTACAAAAAAAAATCACACTAAATATAAATGGGTTAAGCATCCTAATCAAAAAGCAAATTTTTTTGAGGATGGATTTTTTAAAAAAGATAATAGATTAAAAGCAAACAAACCAACAAGAAACACACACACACGTGCATGCGTGCATGCACACAAATTGAAACATTAGGTTGAAGAGATGACTCAGTGCTTAAGAGCACTGACTGCTCTTGTAGAAGACCTGGGTTTGATTCCTAGCTAGCTCCCACGTGGTGACTAACAATTATTAGTCAGTCAGTTGCAGGGGATCCAATGCCCTCTTTGTCGTTCACAGGCATTTCATGACATGGGTTCACTTACATACATGCAGGCAATACATTCAGAAATATAAAATAAAAATATTTAGAACAAATAAAATAAAATTAAAAATTTGAAAAGTTAAATATAAAAAAAGTTTATAGCTAAATCAGTATTAGACAAAATAGAATTTTAAATGAAGTTTATTATCAAAAATAAGATACTATCTTATAATGAAATATTATTGAACCAAGAAATCATAACCCACTACTATAAATATAGCTAACTGATAGAGTGCTTTCCGGCATGCACAGGCCCTGGTTTATATTCTCAGAAACACACACACACACACACACACACACACACACACAGAGAGAGAGAGAGAGAGAGAGAGAGAGAGAGAGAGAAATATTAAAGGGGTATATACAGGTAGATAAAATAAATATACCAGAAAAATAACTGACATAGATAGGAGATATGAACAGCACAATCAACTACTTTGAGTTAATTGATATTTATATATTATTCCCAATAAAGTTTGAATATATATATAATTCCCATTAAAGTTACCCCATATAAATATATTATATAATTCTGAATTCCAGATAGACTATTCAGAAAGATAATATTGAGTCATGCCACAAAACATTACCATTGAAATCTACCTGATGACTTTATATCCATGCTCAGATGCCAAGAAGCTCAGAAAGTAACCGACTGTGACTAGTAATAACCAGAGATATAGAGATTAGAAACACATGTGCAATCATCTTAATGTCAATTGCATTAAAAATGAATTTTTTTCTGTATGAAACTCTGTATTTTAACAATGAAATGGAGATTTTTTTTAAGGTTAAAACCTCATTTAATTTTATGTCTTACAGGATTTATACTGAGTACAATATTGTATAACTGTATTAATTCAACTGTAAACGTAAAAATTTACAGCCAATTTTGAAAGAGATGCATC
>NW_008356952.1:2127912-2137929 GCF_000622305.1 Nannospalax galili
ATCCCCCAAAAAACAATTTAAAATTCAAAGAGCAAATGTACAATTAATCCATGATTTATGACAAAATGATAAAGACATTAGACAGCGTTTGGATCTACAAAATGTAAATTAGAGATGGAAACTAAAGTAGTATTCAGGAGGAAATTTGTAGCTCTAATATAGGAATTTAAAATATTCTTATATTAGAAAATAAAAATAGTATTAAATTAGTGATCTCAGGATTAATCTTAAAAATAAGCCAATAGTGTCTTAAACCAGTGTATGTTGAGACAATGATTTAATTGAGCAATGGAAGTTGAGTACAAAGCAGAACAAACACACATGAAAAGCAATGAAAACCAATATATCTAACAGGTGGTTATTTGAGAAAAATATTTTAAAACACCTAAAAGTACCCATCAAATGAAAACCGCAACTGTTGAGTGAAGGATAAAGCATTACCACTACTGTGAAGATATTAACAGGATATTTAGAAAACAATTTTATCAGCCTATGCTGATAAAACTGATGACATAGATGAAGGACATAAATTCTTTGAAAGACTTGCTCCCAAAACTGATTGGAGAAAAAATAGAAATATTTAAATTTCTTCTACCAGTGAAAGAAGTACAATTCATCTAAAATGGCTTCACTAGAAGAGGGAAGGAAATAACACCATGTGCACCTGTTATGGAGAACAGAGGAACAGAATGGTTCACATCTCAGCTCAGTTTAGGAGAGCTCCATAACACTAATGCTAAAACAAGGACAGCTGTTTCAGTTACCTGTTCTGGACTGTGGAAAAATACCTGACACTCACATCTCAGCTCAGTTTAGGAGAGCTCCATAACACTGATGCTAAAATAAGGACAGCTGTTTCAGTTACCTGTTCTGGACTGTGGAAAAATACCTGACAAAAGCAACCTAAGGAGGGTTGGTTTTATTTTGACTCATTTTTTTTTAAACTATAGTTGTCATGTCAAGAAGTAATGGCAGCAGGATCCTAAGGCACAATGCATCCCGATGTGCACAAAGAGCCATGAATGTGGTGCTTTGCTAGCTTTCTTTTTTTTATGAAGCCAAGGACCTCAGCTTAAGGAATGGTGCCACCCATATTTAAAGTGGGAGGGAGGGTCTTACTACCTCAATTAACCTAATATAGATAATCCCTCACATATATTACCATACTTTTCTCTTTTTGGCAGTTCTAGATCCTGTCAAGTTTAATCACTATTAACCATCACAGTACCCAACAAAAGCAACCTAGAACTGAATATCCTTCATCACCACTAACACCATATTAGTTCCTTTTCTCATTGTTACAACAAAATACCTAATATGATAGCAAAGAAAGGATTTTTTCTGACTCCTGATTTCAGAGGTGTCACTCTGTCACTGTGAGGAGGGCATGTGGATGGGGCAATTCACATCATGGCAGATAAGAAGTAGAAAGAAGGCAATTCAGGAAGGCAATTTAACAAGATGTAGCCCCCAAAGACTTGCCTTCATCTACCTAGTTCTTTCTGGTAGGCCCAATCTCATACTCTTTATCACCTCCTTGTGATGCTATTGTGTTATGATTTCTTTAAAAAAAATAATCTATTCATTAGGTCAGAGCCTTGATAATCTAATTGTGTTTGGGAATGCCATCACATAAACACCCAGAAGCATGCTCTATAATCTCCTATGTGCTTTTCAGTTCAATCACATTGACAGTTAAGATTAACCATTTTCCACACAGTAAGAGTCCCAAGAGAACCTTTCATAAGAACAAACATAAAATAGGATAAGAAATACCAAATTATTCCATTTTTTTTATGAAAAAAAAGTAGCCAGGCATGGTAATGCATGCCTTTAATCCCAGCACTTGGGAGGCAGAGGCAGGCAGATCTCTGTGAGTGTAAACCAGCCTGGTCTACATATGGAGCTCCAGTCCAGCTGGGGCTACAGGGAGATCCTATCTCGAAAAACCAAAACCAAAACCAAACCAAACTAAAACAAAAAAATGGTAATTATTTTTGAATGCACAATCCAGTGGCATTTAGTACATTTACAATTTTGTGATGCCTAGTCTTGCCTATAAAAGTGTTTTCATCACTCCTTAAATCAACTCTATGCCAGCGAAGCTGTCATTCAACATTCCCATATCTATCTCCCACCAGTCCCTGGCTACCTGCTTGCTTTCTGCCTCTGTCAATTCCTCTGCTAGATGCATAATGTGAATGGAACCATACAACTGTGTCTCTTTGTGTGTAGTTTACTTCACTAAGCAAGGTGTGAAACACATCCACATTTCAGGACATAATAATTCTATTCATATTGCATCTAATTTATGTTCCTCAAATGTTCTTGTTTGTAGACCCATCTTCTGGAGCCTGGTCAACATACCCAGCATCAAACCCTTAAAGAAAACTAACTCTCTCTCTTCCAGCAACAATCGTCAGTAGATCCTCAGCTAATGACTGGGCTTCTTGCCCACCTTCCACATCCATGCTGGGTTTTTGTCTGACTTGAGCTTGCACAGGTCTTTCGCATGCTATCACAAGTACTGTGGGATCATATGTGCAGCCTCCTTGTGAGTCTGGAAAAAATGGTTTCCTTGTATTCATTCTCCACTTACGGCTCTTACAATCTTCCTGCCCACTATTCCACAGTGATCAAAGAATGTTAGGAGGAGAGATCGTGATACAGGTGTCCATTTAGGGCTGAGCATTCCACACTGTTTATTCTCTACACAATAACAAGTCCTGTGTCTCTGTGTTAATCACCATCAGCTCTGCTGTAAGAGGCCTCTCTGGTGAGAGTTGCTCTCAAGTCATTAGAGTCAGTTTAATACTCTGTCCATTTAGTAGACCAATAGCAGGTTCTATAGCCTTGTGACTTATCTAGCCACAGGTCTGGACTCACGTAACAATGTCAGGTATGGGCTTCATTGTGTGAAGTGGGCCTTAAATCCAATCAGAAAGTAATTGGTTATTCCCCTAACATTCTTGCTACTATTGCATGGGTGGGTCTATCTTACCAGGCCAGTTGTGATTGTAGCTTGCAAGGTTCACAGCTGGGCAAGACTGATGATTACTTTTCTCTTCTAGTAGAATGCATAGCATCTTCCAGCATTATGAATGCTAGGCAGCAGAGATGAAGCTTTAAAGTCAGTTGTTTAGTGTTTTGGGGACCCATGGTCAAAAACTTCAAAAGAGAAAGCCCATTCCTGGCAATGAGCTTTTTATTTGATAGCCCATACTGTCTGGTAGGAGCATTGTTCTCCCGTCATAACATAACTGCATTTAAACTTTTCATATTCTATCTGTCTCTCTGTCTGTCTGTCATCTATCTAAATTATTTAGTCTTATGTGTGTGTGTGTGTGTGTGTGTGTGTGTGTGTTATGCCTGCATATGTGTAAATATGCCTGTGTCATGCAATGCTCATGGAGGACAGAAGAGGGCATCAGATCCCCTGGACCTGGAGTTATGGACAGCTGTTTGTTGCCATGTGGGTGCTGGGATTCAAACTCAGGTCTTCTGCAAAAACAGCCAGTGCTCTTAACAACTGAGCCATCTCTCTAGTCTATCTATCTGTCTATCTATCTATCTATCTATCTATCTATCTATCTATCTATCTATCTATCTATCTATCTATCTATCATCTATCTATCTATCATCTATCTATCTATCAATCTATCTACCTATCTATCGATTATATATAAAATAATCAAAGAGGACAAGAAATTGAGAGTGTGAGGGGAACATGGGAGAAGTTGGAGATCTATCTATATCTATCTATCTATCTAATCTATTATCTATCTTTCATCTATCTATCTATCTATCATCTATCTATCTATCATCTATCTATCTATCATCTATCTATTTATCTATCTATAATCTATCATTTATTTATCTACCTTTTTAATGAAGTTTAATCCACTGGTAATTTCCAAATTTTACAAAAATTGATTCTTGATAAAATTTTATCTGCTTTTCCAAATAAATCATGTGCATTGCAGTAAATATGGAAAATTATTATAAAGGTAAACAATCAATGATTGTTATTCCCAGTAGAGGTGATGAATCCTTAGTAATAGTGATTAATATGTAAACATAGTCACACATTTATTATTATTCTGAATATAAAATGTCTGATTTTTTCCATTTCATTTGTTTTACTATAAGCTTTCAGATGCTGTTATTTATTCCTTGGGGATAATAGTTTTAATGAATATAATATTTCACCCTATGGCTATGCTATTATTTATTCAGCAATTATCTGTTTGATGAATACTGGTTAAACCAACTTTTCCTAACACAATTAAGCTGCAACAAACTAACTTTTACTTCAGTTTCCTCAATAACTTATTCCGTTTACATTCACTGGTAGGGCTCACTTTACACTTGCATATAAATTTTAGGTACTTTTTAACATCCTTGATTATTATTCTTTAAATATTTTATTGAGATTTTGTACATTTCATATAATAGATCTAATGAAATTTAGGCCCCCCTCTCCTATTTGCTTACCCTCATACTCTGTACAACTTTGATTCCTGAAGTATATGAGTTCTTTGTATAGTCTGGACACAAGTTTCTTATCAAATATATGATTTATATATTTTTTATCCCACAGTTTAAGTTATATTTTTTACTATTTTATAGAATTTTAAATAGTGTATTTATTTTTATTTTATGTGTATGAGTGTTTTGCTTGCATGTACACAAGTCCACCACTGTGTGCAATGCCCATGGAAGCCAGAAAAGGGCAGTGGATCCACTGGAACTAGAGTTGCCAATGGTTGTTAGCCACCATGTGAGTGCTGGGAACCAAATCCAGGTCCTTTGCAAGAGCAGCCAGTGCTCTTGACATTGAGCCATCTCACCAGCCTCTCTTTTTACTTCCTTGATAGTGTTCACTGATGAACAAACGTTTTAATTTCTGATCAGTGTATAAACTTTTCTTTTTGATTATAGTTTTAGTATCATATCTAAGAAACTCTTGCTAAATGTAAGATCATATGGACTAATGCCCCTTTCTTCTATTTCTAAAGTTTTATCTCTTATATGCAAAAGTTGTCACATTTTTAGTTTACTCTTGTAAGTTGTGGAAGATAGAGTTCGGATTTCTCTTTTTATGCATGTGGATATCCAATTGTCCCAGGATCATTTGTTGAAAATAATTCTTTCTTCACTGAATAGTCTCTGCCTTGTTGAAAATCAGCTAATCATAAAATAGATGAGTTTTTTTATTCTATATGCTCAATTTTTAAAATTAATCTACATGTTTATCCTTATGAGAGTGCAACATTGTTTTAACTAGTACAATTTCTAAATAACTTTTGAAATTAGGAAGTATTGGGCTGGAGAGATGGCTCAGCAGTTAAGAGCACTGACTGCTCTTGCAGAGGACCCAGGTTCAATTCCCAGCACCCACATGGTGGCTATGAACCGTCCTTAACTCGAGTTCCAGGGGAATTCAAAGCCCTCTTCTGACCTCCGCAGCATCGCATGACATGGGGTCCACTCATTCATATACATGCAGGCAAATACTCATACACATAAAAATAAAAATAAGTAAAATATTGAAAAATATTTAAAATATAAATTAGGAAGTATGAAACCTCAATATTTGGTTTTCTCTTTTTATTCTCTCAGAATTATTTAAGTTACTCTTGTACCTTGAGTTTTTATGTCATTTTGAAAAGCAGTTCCTCACCTCTGAAACAGGCTATTGGAATTTTGATCACAATATCACTAAATAAGTAGATGACTTTGGTAGGTACTGTGCTTACAAGAAAGTTTCCAACCCATGAACATGAAACATCTTTTTAAAAATTTTATTTATTATTTTTATTTTATGTGTATGAGTGTATTGCCTGCATGTATTTAAGTGCATCTGTGTTGTGAAATGCCACTGGAGATCAGAAGAGGTTATCCAGCCATCTGGAATTGGGGGTACAGACGGTTGTCAGCCCCCATGTGAGTGCTGGGAACCAAACCTGGGTCCTCTGCAGCAGCAGTCAGTGCTCTTAATTGCTGAGCCATCTATCCACCCATGAAATGACTTTTTATTTTTATTTAGAGTGATGAAAATTGGGGAAATTTGATGATCTTTCTTTTTATTATAAAAATATGTTTTTATTGAATTTTTGTGCATTTCATACAATGTATCTTAATCACATTTAAACTCCCTCCTGTCTGCACCTGCCCCATAGCCTCTCCCACCGGATTTCATGCATTCGGTCATATAAGTTAAGGCCTATTTGTGTCCCAGATGTCCCTTGACCTGAGTTCATCCAGTGGAGCCTGGTCAACCTATCTAGCGTCACTTCCTTATAGAAGACCAACTCTCCCTCAGAAAGCAGTGATCAGCTGCCAGTAATTCCTCAGCTATGGTTGGAGACTCCTTCCCATTTTTCCAGTTCTATGTTGGGTTTTTATTTGGTTTGAGTTTGCATGGGTCTTTCCACACTGTCACCATTGCTGTTAGTTCATATGAGCAAGCTACTTGGAGAACTCTGTTTCTTTGTGATCATTCATCACACCTGGTTCTTGCACTTTTTCTACCTCCTCTTCCACAATGGTCCCTGAGCCCAGGGTGACAGAGGCTTAATACAGGAGTCATATCCAGTAATCTACACTCTACTGTCTCTTAGTCTCTAATTTTTGATTAGTTGTGACTTTCTGTGTTAATCACTACCTGTTGCATGAAGAAATTTCACTGATGAGAATTGAGAGATGTCTTAATACTTTCTCTAACCCTGCTTCCTAAGTTCCCCGAGCCTTAGGTGTAGAGGTTACATTGTAGATGTGTCACTTAGGGCTGGGCATCTCCCAGACACTTATTCTCTGTGTTTGTGACCAGTTGTGGAACTCTGTAATAGCCTCTATTTATTGGATAAAAGAAACTTGTTTGATGAGTGGTAAGAAGTATACTTGTCTGTAAATATAAGGATACATATTTAACATACAGTAATAAATTGCATTTGTCTAGGGACGTGACCGACGTAGGTTTTTCTTTTAGGATCTGTGACATCTCAAGTCATGTTTGTTTGGCTACGTTTACAGTACCACACTTGAGTTCCCTCCCATTGAAAGGCCTTCAATCCAATTAGACAGCTGTTGATTACCTCCAATATAAAAGTGCCACCACTGCACCAGCAGAGAAAGTTTGCTGTGCCAGTCATTGTTGTATATTAGGCTTTACAGCTGGTGTTGTACCATTTATTGGTTTTTCTCCCTTAGTAGCTTGTATAGTATCCTCCAGAACTCTGAGAGCTTGTCTTTAGGGTATAGGCTTCCATGTCAGTTCAGGTTCCCTTGCTCTAAATCTTGTGTCTGAAATATGTCCCATGTCTTAAGCAATAAGGTATTACCTTCAAATTCTGGGTGGAAATCAATGACTGTTTGTTATTTTGGGAGTCTCATGAGCTATCATGATCAACAACTCAAAGGAAGGTTTCTCCTGTCTGGCACTGTGTTTCTTGTTATATAACCTTCAGGTATACACATGCATTCATATACATATACTATATGCATATTTTTAGGTAAGCTTTTGAACTAGTATATCTCCTGGTTTTTCAACCTACCTAAGCATTATTTATCCCTCCTCTCTCTATCTAACCTTTCCTCCGTGCTCCCCAGTTAATGTTTCCCCATTTTCCCCATTTCTTCCTTAATAATACCTGTCTTCAGTTATCCCTTCTCTTGAGCTCCTTCCCCTGTACACCCATGGTTCCTTTTCAGTTCTCCAGGGTCTCTTCAGTTTTTAAAGCAGTGCTTTCTGGTTTTAATGTAAAGGTTAATTCATCCTTAATTATTTTATTCTTTCAAACTTTATCGCCAATAGAATTGACTTTTCCCATTCTGATTATTTCTGCTGTTATGCAGAGACTAAACTAACTTTTCTATGCTCATTTTATTTCTTAAAACTTTGTTGAATAAGTGTACTAGTTTATATTTCTGTGTGTGGTGTCTGTGTGTGTGAATGTTTTAGGACTTTTAAAATATAAGATCATATCAATCTTGAAGTAGAGACAGGTTTACTTCCTCCTTTCCAATTGAAATAGTTTTTTTTCTCTTAATTTCTTTATGAAAAATATTTTTATGTTATGCTTATTAGCGTATTGCCTCCACGTATGTAAGTGCACCCGTGTCATGCAGTGTAGGTGGAGATCAGAAGAGGGTATCAGATTCCCCTGCAACTGGAGTTAGGAATGGTTTTTAGCTGCCATGTGCGTGTTGGGAATCGAGCCTGGTCCTCTGTAAGAACAGTCAGCATTCTTAACAACTGAGTCATCTCTCCAGCCCCATTCTTACTTAATTTCTGTAGCTATAAATTTCAATGCAATGTTGTACACCAAAGTGACAAGAACAATCATGAATTCTTGGCTTGTTTCCTGTCCTGGACAGAAACTCAGTCTTACTCACTGAGTGCATCATTTATTGTGAGTTTTTCCTAAATGCCTTTCATCATGCTGAGGAACTTCTTTTTAGTGCGTAGTTTATCAATATTTTTATAATGAAAATGAGTTCAAATTTTTCTTTTTTGAGACTACTGTGCCCCTATATTCTATTAATATGATATACTATCTTGATTATTTTTTCTTAGTTTAAACAATCCTTGAATTTTTTCATAATCATGTTTCACTTGTTCAATATGTTTCTGTATTTGGTTTGATGCTATTCTGTTGCAGATTCTTGCATCTATATTATAAACATGGTGATCTGTAGTTTTTACCACTTTTCCTTTCTTATCTTTGCTATGAGGACAGTGCTCATCGTAAGAGTTAAGTCTTCATTCTTCTTCCCTTTTCTAGAAGAATTAGAAAATTTTGATGTTCCTTTATAAATTTTTGATAGTCTTGTTTTGAACCTTTGTTTGTTGGAAATTTTTTAAAACAACCCTGTCGATACCTTTACTATCCTTTCTGACAAAGAGCACTCCAGATTTTCCATATCTTCTTGTATCAGTTTCAGTGATTTTAACAATTCCTAGGGATTTTTCTTTTAGTCTGGATTATCCAGTTTGCTTTTTAAAGCAGTGATATTGTGTGACTTTTCAGATTTTAACAATATGACTTCTCTTTTTTCTTTGTCACCCTGTGTACAGATTTGTTCATTTTTAATCATTCTAAAGAGACAACTTAGTTTTGTTCATTCTTCTCTATCATTTTTCTGTCTTCTATTTCTTTTTGCAATTTTACTTACTATTTTTATTTTATGTGTGTGCATGTATTGCCTGCATGTAGGTAAGTGCACCTTTGTCATGCAATGCCAACAGAGGTCAGAAGAGGCTGTCGGATCCCCTGGGACTGGAGTTACCGACAGTTGTTAGCTGCCATGTGGGTGCTGGGATTCGGACCCAGGTCTTCTGCAAGAACAACCAGTGTTCTTAACTGCTGAGCCATCTCTCCAGCCCCTTTCTTCTATTTCTTTTCCTATTTTTGAGCAACTATTGTTTCTATCTTCTGCCAAGATGGCTTTGGTTGGCTCTTCTTTTGATATTTGACTTTATCATGAATTAGATTACAATTTAAGTTGTTCATTTGACATTTCTTTTCTGAATGTGAGCCTGTCGCTATGAATTCCTGTTTGGACACTGGCCTCAACACATCCATAAAGTTTGGAATGCTGCTTTCATCTCCAAATATTATCCATTTTCTCTTGTAATTCTTTGTCTTTTGATTACATATGTGTTTTATGTAACTTCTTCATGCTTGTGGTTTTTCCAACTTTCCTTTTGATTTCTAGTTTTTTTGTTGTGATCAGAGAGCATGTTTTATATGATTTCAGTCTCTTCAAATTTGTCGAGATTCAGCTGCTGTGTTACATGTGGTCTTCCTGAGAAGGTGCTCCATGAGTCCTAGAGAAGACTGTGTGTTGCTAAGTTAGTTTTCTGTGTACAAGGTGGCAGAGGTGGCCAGAGCAGAAAGCTGAGAGCTCACATCTTCAAGCACATGCAGGAAACAGAGAGATACTCAATATGAAACAAAGATACAAACTGTCAAAGCCCACCTCCAATGATGTGACCTCATTCAAATTACCCTC
>NW_008356952.1:2138475-2145275 GCF_000622305.1 Nannospalax galili
TTGATTTTCAATAGTTATTTATTATAGATAAAATGGGTAGGGGTTGACAAAAATTTGCTGTGTGGTGCGAAGTACTTCTGTAGTTGCTTAGTATGCGTGGAAAGATTGTAGGTGGTGAAAAGAATTTTGACAGAAATGATAAGAATGATTGTCAATTTTCTGTGCATGGTGACATGTCAATGCTTTATAGACATCTAATTTTTATGATTCATAGAAAAAAACAGAAGTATATTGGTTCAGGTTAAAACCAAACCCTGAAATAAACTCTCAGTAATTTTATTAACGCTTGTTTGGGCATTTGAGGGGCTATTTCCCAGTTTATTTTCATTTTTAATGCAGTTTTATTGCAAAATATACGAACAGAATTGCCTAGATATTTACAAATTATTTCTATAGTTTTAGGATGAAAAGGAAAGGCGGGTGTGTAAGAATGTAAGTACAAATTGTGTAAATACAAGAGAATGAAGAGAGCAGAACAATGTCTGGAAACTGACAAGGTAGAATTGCAGAAGGCCAGACCTCACTGAGTCAGTAAGTCCTTGCAGTGCGTGGGACTGCCTGGAGTACTTAAAATGAAAACACAATACAGACGAAAACTTTCAGTTAGGAACAATTAACAGATATCATTTCAGAAAACCAAGTTGAAATCTATAAATATTTGAAATTACTTTGGTTCAAACGACATGGAGGGTTCTGTCCTTGTGCACTAACTTCCAGTGAGGAACCAGACGCCATGGTGTGCTACTAGACAGTAGAGCCACCGTAGGTGACAACGGAACATGTATTTCAGAATGCTTGAAGAAAGGACCTGAACGTTCTCACCAATAACAAATGGGTGAAGTTTGAAGGGTCACGTTCTAGCAGCCTCCTGCAGCTTCCGTGTCTCGGCTCAGAACATGGGGGTAGGAGAGCCAAAGTCTTCTCTCTCTCCTCACTCTTGGGAGGTTTTATTGATCTTCAGCTACATTTTCCAGCTTTGTAAGGAGCCTTGTCATCGAAGAAAATGACAACGTTACCAACAAGACAGATCTTCGCTCCATGAACTCCTGTGTGTTCAATGGGACTCAACACTCTTGTGGTCAAGCAGTCTGACGTGGAGGCAATCGTCTCAACATATGGCAGAACTCTAGGTTGCTCTGTGCAGACGTTGTCTTCACCCAGTATGTTAATGGGACAAGTGCTCAGGCTGCTGTAGCAGAAGAGGACAGCAGAGAGATCGCTGGTCAGGTTTTAGTTACTAATTTGTCTGCAGAGCTAAGAGTGAACCAAGGAAAAGATCTGCAGTGGAGATGGAAGGGGCAGTTCCAGAATATTCTTCTCTGTCCTCTCCACTCAGGTCCTCATTTGACATGGACACAATTTTCAAGGAGATTATTATGACAGGATGTACAAGTACCCGGCACGTGTTCCTTCTCCACTCATATTTCTTGTGCTGTGGTGCCCTCTAAATACCAAACACCTTACAGAGGGGCAAAAGCAACTTCTTAGAATTAAGAGTGGACAATGAAAAATCTTCTTCCAAGTTTGGAAAGTTGAACGGGAACGACCTTCAGGCTGTTAAGAAGGAACTGATTCAGATAAAACAAAAAGATTCTCTACTGCAAATCCTGGAAAAAAAAATGGAAAAAGAACAAAGTAAGCAAGCAGTAAAGGTAATGAAAAGGCCGAAGATGAGCAGAGCAGCACCTCTGTAAAGGAGGTTGAGACTGATGTGAAGATGCAGTCTGAGGCAGGTGCTGATGACTGCTGAGGAAGGGGACATGCTGGATGATGATCCTAATGAAGATCGAGGGGATGACCAGCTGGAGTTATCAAGAATGATGAAAAAGAGGCTGAGGAAGGAGAGCATAACAGCCAGTGTGAGGATGGCTCTTAAGCACATAGTGGGGTTTGGAAATCTTATCCCATTATTTCTTTAGCTAGGTGCTTGGCAGAGATCAAAATTATACCAGATCCTGTTCTCTATTTCTTCTACACATTCTCACTGTTCTCTCTCTCCTTGTGCTCCCTGTGTTTATTATCAATTCGCAATTCCCCTGCACCTAATTACATGTCCACCTCCTTTGATGCTCCTTGAGATGTTTTTCTGTCTTACCCTCTAATTTTGCCTTTAATTTTGATACTTCATTATGACTTAATAAAAAGGTGTACGGATTTATCAATTGTCTCCAAAACAATCTCTAGTTATACAGGGAGTACAGTTCTTTACGTTGCTATATGATTTCGGTATTTGCTTCCCTAACTGCAAAAGTGATTTCATTTAGTTTTAACCCTGAAAGCAGCTTTGAGTTAGGCGTGTGTTTTCCCTCACATGAACCAGGTTGTGCAAACACAAATGTAACCATGTATTTTTGTGAATGAGATTGGCATGCCAAACTTATCTTCTAAGAAAATACTGTGTAAGTCTTCATACTGTGGGTTATTTTTGTGAACATCTGATATTTGGGACCTATTTTCTCAAAATAAGCAAGTACTTATTAAACCAGGAATTTGGAGGAAAAGAAATAATAAAATTAGGAGACACCTCATTTTCACCTTGATTTCGGCATACACAGTATATACATGTATGAAAAACCATGTGGCACTCCATAACATGTATAATTTTGTGTTGTTTCATTTACAAATGTGGTCTGGGTAAGGATGGCAGTAGTCCCGCTGACCAATAATCTGGATCTTCTCTTCAGAGATCGTGCAGTTTTACAACCTCATCAGTGACACAGAGTTCTGATTTCTGCTTAAAAGAAATGGATAAAACTTGTCTAAAAAGTCTTAAAGGAAAACCATAATTTTTTTTTAAACTTCTCTGGACAGAAACAACTGATGTTGGTCAAGTGAGGTTCGGATATGCCCAATAAAAGGAACACCCCTTATGTTCAAAATTCACCCCTGATTTAGTATGCAATTGGCTGCTCTGTGGCACAGCATCCTCCTTATGGAAAAATGAGGAAGGTTCACTTGGGAGGTGTTGTAGCTAGCCTCAGGCACTTGGCTAGTTTTGCCTTAGCATCCTCAAAGTTTGTCTTCATCTCCCCTAGCTCATATTATGTTGGGACACTGTTCTGCTCTTTTCCATTTCTTCTGAGGAAACTTTCTAAGATGTACTTTAACAATAGCTTTGAGTTCTAATGTCAAGTACAGCCTAAGTAAGCTTTCAATAGATTAGTAAACTATAGAGATGTTCTCATTCAAAGCATGAATGCTAGACCAAAGGCCTTCAAACCTGCCTTCTATTATTTATCAAAACAGCTTTTGAAACTATCAGCACAGCTAACTACCAGCTCACAATCCCACAGTCGCCTTGGTTGTTCTGAATTTTATTTCTGTACATCATGTACCATACATGTTTGAATCATCATGGGCTACAGATCTAAAGAGGAAATGATTTTAGTTTCTCTAGAAAGTTGCTGAGAAAAGATATTTATAGTTGAATGAAGTCTCTTGTGCTGTGTATAACATCAATGACTTAAAATAGGTTTATAGTTTCTCATGATTTGGTCTTGACAAACCAGGTCTTCTGCTGGCCACACCTGGTCTTGCCAGCCTGGCATCGGCGATAGGTCTATCTGGTGGATAGCTGCAGATTCTGGCTTGAACTATTTGAGGGTTTTTTCTATTATTTTTTAGATTGAAAGGGAAGAGGAGACCTTAACGATACATGATTTTTCAGGAAATAATTAGATACAGATGCAGAGCTAGAGATTGCAGATAAGAAATTATTCAAAACAGGTTAACAGAAGTGTCAAGCTAGGTTTGGAAGACTATGGTATAAATATCATTTTATATGCTCCCTCAGCTGAGACTTTCTTATGCAAAATCTCTATGACACAGTATTATCTTCCCCCTCCCCAGCTCTAATTGAAACAGTTTTTTTTTTAAACTCCCTCAAGAGTTTCCTTAATTTCCTAGTGTACATATCTGAAAATGTAAGGTATGAACACAGCTCTTTAACTTTTAAAATTTGAGCCATAATCTGTTGACCACCTTCAAACATTGTGATGAACACATCACCTCCCATCACATCCTGACAGTAGAGTAAAGCAATTACTTCAAATTTTATTAGAAGATGTATTCTACATCGATATTTTTATAACTACATTGATTGATATTTTACCACTGAGATTGTACAATTATTATTTTCCTAGAATAAATAATATTCTCTTCACTATTTACTTTGGTTTTTGTGTGTTCATCATTACTGTTTCCTCAAAGCATGCTCAAAGATTAAGTTTCTCAATATGATGAAACACATCTAGTAAGGATAGCTTCTCTTATGCTACTTTATTTTGCTCTTCTCCCTCCCTCCTCCTCCGCTTCCTCTCCTTCCTATTCCCCCTTCTCCTCTTCTTTTATGTCATTCAGGAGGTCTTAGAAGCCCCCCTACTGCAGCCCTCTCCTTCTTACTCCATTCTTAAATGCAGAAACCGTCTCAGCTGCCTTTTGTGACCATCTTTCCTTGCTCCTGATTTCCAAGTCTTATGATTTAGGTTCATTAATTCATAGTGCTGGAGCACATTAACCACTTTCTTAGAAAGAATGGTTATATGAGAAATGCTTGAGAACGTTAAGCATCTCAATTGGTTCCTTAGATGCTGTAGAATTCTGAGTTGGACACAGCCTTCTGTTGGAGTCTTGGAAGGGGTTGTTCTCCTGTCTTCTGTTCTTCTATGTCTTCTAAAGGACAAATAGTGCTCTCGAGAAGTCTGTTGTCAGCTTGATTCTTACTCTTATCCCTGAAATCTTTTACAATCTTTTCTTTATTGACAGTCTTTAAAATTTTTAAATAATAGATCTTGAATTTTTCTAAATCTTTAGTGGATCCTATAAATTTGGAAAACCATTATGTTCTTATATCCACATTGCTTTGACATTGTTCTCCAGAGGAGATGATTTAATATTTAAGAAGAGAATGTTTACTCTCTTGGCATCTACTCTTTGGAAAGTGGGTTTTAGTTTCTTCTATTTGCTAAGTCCCATTACCATTCATCAGTCTACTTTTCATCTTTCAAGGAGAAAATCTTGCCTAATATCTTCTTTTCTCTTTGTTCAATTTATTCTTGAGGAAAAAATATATTCCTTAACTGTAGCATAATTTTAGTGGTAACTTAGGAGGAATGATGGTGTATGTATATACATTTAGTTTTGTCTTTTTTAGAAGACATGACAAGAGGGTGTCTTCAATATATTTGCTGATTGGTGATGAAGAGGGCATTAATTTTAGGCTGATAGCATTATGTAGAATAAACTTTGCCCTTGTGTTTGTTTCCCCTTCAGATGAAGTCATAAGATTTAAATCAATTTCAGAATTTCCCCTTTTCCAGAAATGCTGCCACACTTCCTTTTATTTACAGTGTTAAAATATTTCCTTCAACCAGATTTTAAATCTCCCTTATTTACTCACAAGAAAACCATCTCCAACCTAACCATTTTTATTCTGTACATTGACCTCTTTGCAGTCATTCACATAAGATGAATAGTGAATCTGTATTATTGTACATCATGCTTATGAAATAACCGTTTCTTTTAAACATAGTGCCAAGGTCAGTAGAGCATCCTAAGTGGGACTGGCGGACTAAACCCGAAAGCCGTGATTTTGATGAATTGAACCACATCCTTCAAGAGAGCAAGAAGCTGGGGAAAGCCCTTGAAAATCTCTCTCGAAGTAAGTTCATTTTCTTGATAATCATTGAAATTCAGAGGCAACAATAAAGGAGAAACATTTATCACTATTGGCAACAATACGTTTCTAACATCCTCATTATAGTTTTGTAAGGCTGAGGAATTCTAAGGGAGCGAGATTTGAAATGAGGTTTAACTGTGCCCTGTGCATAGATCTTCGAGTAGGCTGCACAGTGCACAGGAATTTTAGAACCTCCTCGAGCAGGTTGAATCTGGCCCTGTGCATGGTTTCCATCACTTAGTTCAAATACATACCTAGTAGCATCTTCATTCTTCTCTTTTGAGCAATAATGTTTTGTGTTATTCTCAGTAATAAATAGTCTTTTCACCTACATGAGTTTTGGATGTTTATAAACTTCTTACAGGGAGTAACTGGGTCACATTCTTCTTAGACTCCTTTAGAGCCTAGCATGGTGCTCTGCAACTTCCTTCCTTCCTTCCTTCCTTTTTAAATAAAAGCAGCAACTCTTATCTGAGGGACTGGGTCAGAGGTTTTATGGTGCCATCTAGAAGACAATACCTCAGATGACTCACTTAACTTCCCCTAGCCTTGATTCTCTCATTTCCAAATCAAGGAGATTTGCTCCCTCTACCTGGAGGTAGCAAAGGCCCGAGATAAGATGCATTTTCCAGGAGAGCTTTTCAGTCAGTGTCAAAGTCAGGAGCTCAAGTAATACAACAAGCATTCTGAGTTGATGAGTCTGTTCTGGATTTGTAGGCACACATTTGTATGTCACGATTTTAGAAGCGAGTTCAAGGTATTCCTGTCTTTCTCAGGACAGGTTTTCACTCAACTGATAAAAAAATCACAGCTGGATGTGGTGATGCTTGTCTTTAGTCCCAGCTCTTGGAAAGCAGAGCCAGGGGGACCTCTGTGAGATTGAGGCCAGTCTACATAAAGAGTTCTAGGACAGCTGGGGCTGCAAGGAAGCCTTCCCCCCAAAAAAGAAAAAAAATCATACATGTTTAGAATCATGTTAATGCTGGCTTCTTTGAAATTCTCTTTTGATGCCATTGAATCTTAATGATTCTGACATGTATCTCTGTGGTTTATTTGATAGTACAGTTTTACTAATTTCATTACTTCTATCAAAGTTTTCCCTTGGTATATTTTTGAGAAGTTT
>NW_008356952.1:2147005-2148767 GCF_000622305.1 Nannospalax galili
CTAAATGGAATGAATACTTTTATAGACCTTATTATACAGAATTTCTCTGATAGTTTTCACACTGTTGAATGCTCTTTCTTCAGACTCTTTGACCTTTGGCTTTGTGGGAACTGGCGGCCACTTGATCTCCTCTGGGTGCCCTCATACAGTTTCTTGTAGGTCTTTCTCAGGAATTTTTTCTAGCCCAATGTTCCTGTGGTTCATCATTGACTCTGTTCTTTAAAGTGCTCTCTCTGTGCAAGTCAGCCACCCTCCAGGCTCTTTTAGACTTCACACTGAATGCCTGCAGTATATCTCCACTCAGATATACCATTACCACATTGAAAATATATGCAAGGAGAACATGCCTTCCTCTTCAAGGTGTCCTTTAAACATGCTATTTTAGGTGGTGGTACCATAGCTTATTGACCCCTTTCAGCACCCTACCCCCCACCACAACTGAGTTACCAAATCTCACTCATTTTTCCTTTAAAAGGAGTCTGAGATTTGATTCATTTCTCTATCCTTTTCAGAGTCCTATAGCTTACACTCACACAACATCTCTGACTGGATCTTTGGTTTAATGATTCAACATGTTTCATTCCACTCTAGTTTTATGCAAAAGAAGTGGGAACCATCTCTACTCCGTGGAGCTTAGTGGTAGCTGGACTGCCTTTTTCTTATGTTAGAAATGTCTTGTGGCCAGAATCTCTGCCTTGACACAAGCTAAATACATTCTCATTTGGAGAGTATGCAATGTGGTGTTCTAGAGATACAGACTCTGTCTATCTTGTTATTTTCCTATTTTAACGCATCCTATTCAAATTGTTGTAAAACCCTAGCAAATCCATGGAGCAAGGTTTCCATTGCCTAGTTGTGGAGTGGCATACTTCACAATTACATTCATTCTATGTGAGCTGCAAGGGAGTCTGGACATCTGGGCCAAGCCCAGGAGAAACTGGAGATAATTTAGGAATGAAACTCCAGTTATCCCCATACTCACTCTTTGTTTATTCCCTAAGTCCATGCTGTAAGCATAGTGAGTCTGCAGTGAAACCTGGTGCTTGTTTCCTGTAGTCAATGGCCCCTTTAAAGCTCAGAAAAGTGCTTCTGGATCTGGCCTTTTGCCATGTCTCCAGTGTCCTATCTTACAACTTTTAGATGTACCTCATTCTATTATTGTGCTTCCATGTCCCATATCTGATTATATCACCCCCAGCCTTGAACTATCATATTGGGGCACAGATTCCTTTTCCAACAAGCTGAGTCTGCTTTTCTCTCACCTCAGATTAAACATGTCCCCCAAGGTGAATTTTCTGCTGCTTGTCTGGCTGTGGATTGCGATTGGCACCATTTGAGCTCTATACATTTTTCTGACTGCACTTATCTGCTATGATTTGTTTTTCATCTATCTCTTCATTTGGTC
Organism: Nannospalax galili; assembly: GCF_000622305.1. Lineage (NCBI taxonomy): Eukaryota > Metazoa > Chordata > Mammalia > Rodentia > Spalacidae > Nannospalax > Nannospalax galili. Next base: position 2,148,411 of record NW_008356952.1, read on the forward strand.
TCTGAGTTCTCTAAGGACAGGACTATTTTGCTTTCAGGCTCCCCAGGGCTTGACAAAAATTTGCAGAGACTGCACTCATGGTTTTCTGAGTGCTTCTGTTGGCTCCATTTATTCTCTGGGATGTCTTCTCTATTTTGCCTATCTTTGCTTTCTTTCATTGTGAGTCATGGTTATAAGATTACAAGAGTTTGATTGACTATAGATTTGACCTGTGTGATGAGATATTTGACTTGACTATGGATTTTATTTTGGAGGAGCTATGCTTTAAAATAAACAGTTAAGCAAGTATATAAGTAGATAGAGGAGCCCAATGAAAAAGCTACAGTTCCCTGTTTTGTGCATTTGGTCAACAAAACC
>NW_008356953.1:0-297 GCF_000622305.1 Nannospalax galili
AAGACAGAAAATGGCCCAGCATTTACCAGCTCATCATTTAAAAATTTCTGTACAGCGTGGAAAATCACCCATCACACTGACATCCCTTACAGCCCACAGGGACAAGCCATTGTGGAAAGGTCACATAAAACCTTAAAGAACCAATTAAAAAGACAGGCTCAAACAACACATTCTCCCAATATTCAATTAACATTAGCCTTGTTTACCTTAATGCACTTAATGTATATAGAGGGACAGATGCTCCTTCCATCACCCGACACTGGCCTCAAACACACCCAGTACCACCCATCATGGTTA
>NW_008356954.1:0-1947 GCF_000622305.1 Nannospalax galili
CACTCAATGGTAAACTAGTCTCTACCTTGGGTCTCATATTTCTGTGCTACTTGGGGTGGCTCAGGAGGAGAACACTTGCCTAACCTGAACAAGGCCCTGTGTTTGATATGAACCGTGAGGAAAAAAAAGGAGGAAGAGGAAGAGAATGAGAATGAGGAGACTGGGATGATGGCTCAGATGGTAAGCTGCTTGTTGTCCAGTGTGAGGACCTGATTTTCTGTTTCCAGCTTCACTGTTCAGGTGGAAATAAAACAATCCCTACATCTTGCTGTCTGGCCAGTAAAGCTCAGTAAATGAGCTTTGGGCCAGGAACAAATAATGTTATAGAACCATTACCAAATGTCAAGCTTTGGGTTACACACACACACACACACACACACACACACACACACGCCTACCCCAGTCACTCTTGACCTTGCTGCACACCTGCGTGAGCCCTCTTTCTAGCCTGACACATAGGCAGCCTCCTTCTTTTAGTTGCCTGTGGTTAGGAGCCAGGAGGAGCGCAAATGGACACCCAGGATAGCCAACCACATTCCATCCACGGTTCCCTGTCAATCTCAGATACTCAGGAACTAAGCAGTGTCCCCTTCAACTTGACGATTTCATCTGAAGGGTTCGCTACCCCCTCTTCTTCTTAGGTATGAGAGAGAAGAAAAAGTAACCAGAACACAACCTGTTTCTATGTCCAGCTCTGCTGATGCTGAACCTGTGATCTAGGCCAATGCCCCATCTAGCTGTACTCAGCCTTAAAATGTGACAAGAATCCTTCTCTTTTAGAGTGTATGTGAGAATGAGCAGGTGGAGGAGACTTAATGTTCCCCAAATTACTGAGGAATCTTCTCTTGATTGAGTTTGGACAGGGGTCAACTATCCTTATCCTGGACCTGTTGGTCCAGTCACCAGCTGCACATCTCTGTCATAAACAGAGGCAGCCTGGCCTGATAGACCCAGCACAGGACAGGGAAAACAAATGTCCAACCTTCAGAAAAGTTCATTGTCCACGAAACATACCAAACATGCCAGTAGTTGGGCACCATCCCTCAGTCCCACACTCCATCCCCATCCACTTGGTTAAGCAACCTCAGACTCCATTTTCCAGGTCTTTCTCTGTCCACCCTATCTTGTTTGGGAATGTCTGTGGTCTTCAGGAAGAAAGACTCATCTTCACAGACTGCTGACCCCTCCAGGCATCCTTCCCAGCTCTGTCCAGGCCTGTCTCTTCCCCAGCATTCCTCCCTGCACATTCAGCAAAGTCCTCCTGGCCTGAAACCTGTTGGTGCTGTCTGCGGCACTGCAGAGCACAGCAAGCTGGGAGCCTGGACATATGCTCACGTGGTTTCTTCTGTCAATTGCCCCTGTTCTGCATGAGGAAGAAGCCCCCAGCATCCTCTGTGTCAGACTCCATTACCCACTATTCATCCCTTGACTTGCCCCTTGGCACCTTGTGAAGAGGGATCAAAATCCACTGCTTGGCTAAGGTCACATCTCTTTAAATCCATGCAGCTTGAGGGCTGTGGGACAGCTCAGCTTCACCTCAGGAGGAAGGGGCTTTGAGTGAGGCTGGATCTAAGGAGCCAACTGACCCTTGATCAGGACAGGTTTCATATCACACATACCGTGGACTTTGATGATGTCTACGTCCATCTTTTGAGAGAGGGACAGCAGGTGATTCCACAGGACCACACACTACAGTTTGAAGTGCTTTTTCTACCATTTTAATTGGAGTTTTATGATAATTCCCTGGGATCTAGGGGAGGGATCGAAATCTTTGCCAAGTTCAGAAATCAACATGTAATTAGTGTACATGTTTACAGTGCATATACTGTAATTTTTAGACAAGGAAACTGAGGCATGGGAAAGAGCAATAATTTTCAATCCAAAACTCAGGGATGAGCAGAGACTCAAGCCAACACCAAGTATTGGACATTGAACACTTTAGATCAT
>NW_008356954.1:4398-9015 GCF_000622305.1 Nannospalax galili
ATAGGGGTGCTGGGATTCGAACCTGGGTCTTCTGCAAGAACAGTCAGTGTTCTTATCTGCCGAGCAATCTCTCCAGCCCCTGAATAGGTTAACTTTCCATTTGGTATTCCAAAAACTGAGTATTTGTTTCCTGGTGTTCTAGAGGTATGGCACGCCCTCCTTGTGCTGTCCTCTGGAAGGACATTTTACACAGGTGTATAAGTGATGCTGGCTACACTCCACCCTCTCTGCACTCTCCATCACTCCCCTTTGCTCTCAGGACAGCTTAATTTCTACTTTCACATCCCCCGCACCCCCCACCACACAGACCACACATATATACACACAGACCACACACATGCACACACATCCTCCCACCACAAACATACACCATACACATACAGACCACACATATACATGCACACATACACACACCATGCACAAACATAACACATACATAAACACACCACCCACACATACATATGCACATACACAGACACCACATACCACACACATACAGACAACACACATGCACATATTACACACATGTCACACATATACAACATATCACACACATCACACACAACACATGTATACATACACACTCCCCTCATACATATACACATACATGCCACACGTGCCACATACATGCATGCCATATACATACACAGTGCCATACACACGCACATACCACACATACATGCCACACTTACCACATGTATACACACGCCATACATACACCACACATTACACACATTTACATACCACACAGATCACACATACATATGCACACATATACACCCACACAATCACATGCCACACACATCACATGGCACATGCACATACACACATGCCACACACCACATGTATATACACACCACACACGTACATGCACAGTACACACACATATACATACCACATACACACCACATGCACACACTTTTATGTATCTATAAAACCTAGGAACCATGTATGAGAGGAAACCTGACATTTCTCTGAGACTGGCTCAGTTGGGTAATGTGATTATCTCCAGTCACATCCATTTTTCCATTCATTCCTTTAGGTACGATATTCCATGCCTGTCTGTTTACTGGGTGAGGACATATGCTGTGTCCTAGTTTGCTTCTCTGTAGATAAACACCATGGCCCAAAGCAACTTGGGGAGCAAGGGCTTATTTCCCCTAACACTTCCAGTCCATCATTGAGGAAGCCAGGGCGGGAACGGGACACAGGATGGGAGGCAGGAGCTGAAGAGAGACCGTGGAGGAATGCTGCTTCCTGGCTTGCTTCCTGGCTCATTCAGCTACCTTTCTTATACAGCCCGAGCCCACCTGCCTAGGGATGGCACCACCCACAGTGGACTGGGTCTTCCCACAGCAATTAGCAATCAATGAAACACCCTACAGACATTTCAAGCCCAGTCTGGTGGAGGAAATTCCTCAGTTGAGGCTCTCTCTTCTGGGTGTGTCTAGTTTGTGTGAAGTTGATAAACACCAGCACATGCTGCTGGGGAGTTACAAGTTTGTTTTGAGCGTCATATCACCTTTACAAAATATTTCTCTTGTGCCTTCATTTTTTCTTTTCGGCTGATTAAGACAGGGTCTCACACCTACAATGCTTCGGTCTCAGCCTCTTGAGTACTGGGACCACAGGCATGCTCCACCATGAGTAGCAGACGGTCTACATTGAGACGAGGCTGGTCAGTATCGTTTGTGGGTTGGTCTTCTTAGTGAGCATCTTCTCCTGAAAGCTATATCTTAGGATGCAGTGTTGGCTTCTTTTGAGCTGAGCACTTACACCTGCCAATTTCATTTGTTTTAAGGCATTTTTTACTTCCAGCATGTCCTCATTAATTTTCTTTGGGGATGCCCTTTACAATGTTGAAAGTGGGTTATTGAAATCCTGTGGGGACCTAAAGGCCCCACCTTGCATAGGTCTGAAAGGAAGTAACTGGGGGCTCGGCCTGGCTTACTTTGAAAGTCTGAAGAATACTTCTGCACTGCGGAGGAGTGCATGATCAGCGCATGACCATCCTTAAGATACACCCTCAGGGGGGAGTGGGAGTTCCAGGTGCCTTTATAAGCTTTGTGACACTTAAGTCTGAGTGTCCCCGGGTAATGGGGGCGGCATGGGCTGGCGAACAGTGTGCTTACTCATCCCCAATCCTCACCTCACCGGGGGTCGCTGGTTCGAACCCCTGGCACCAAATGGATCAAAGACCTCAATGTAAAGCCTGAAACTCTGAAACTGTTAGAAGAAAACATTGGGAAAAACCTACAGGACATAGGCATAGGAAAGGATTTTCTAAACCAGACATCAATTGCTCAGGAAATAAGGTCAAGAATTAACAAATGGGACCTCATTAAACTAAAAAGCTTCAGTACATCAAAGGGGGCAACCAGGGAAGCAAACAGAAAACCCACAGAATGGGGAAAATCTTCACCAGCAACACATCCAACAGAGGTTTAATAACCAGAATATATAACGAACTCAAAAAACAGAGAACAGAGACCTCTTGGGGTAAGTCTATAGCGCAGCCCTCCGCGCTTTGACTCCCCAAGCCACATTCATCCTTCCATCTCCCTCGCTGTTCTCTACTCCTAGTTTGGGCCCCGGGGTCGGTGGCGAAAGCTGCCCACCCCACCCGCCTTCTGACCGGCAGGGGCTCGCCCGCAACTGTGACCTGTGCGAGTCAGGGGCTCATGTGAAAGCTGGGCAGGCACTGCCCCCCGGCGGCGACCATTGTGAGTCAGGGGCCGTGCAAAAGCCAGGTGGGGACCAGCGGCAGGAGCTGCCGGGCGCATTTTAAAAAAACAAACAAAAAACAAAGACCTTTGACTGTGTGCTGCGACTGGCTCCAGGACAGCTGAAAAGGCCCAGTTTGGGGAAGGCGGCTCGGGGAGGGGCCCCGCCCATTCAGTTCCGCTGGTGGCCAGGGAACCACCCCGCCCCCCAAGTGCGCCAGCAGCAGCACTCACCAAAACCTGGGCTGAGGGAGCCCTTAGTACCCAAGATGGATCTTGAAATAGGTGGCAGGAGGTTTTGCTGCCTAGTGGACACGGGGGCAGATAGGACCATTCTTAGAAAGGAGGAGGTCCCATCATGATGGCACCTAGTTTCTGGGCCCCAGCCAGGGGTTGCTGGCATCTGGTGCTCAACGTGGCACTCAAAGGAAGGTGAAAAGAAGAAAAGAAAGAAGTAAGAAAGAAGTGAAATGGATTGGGGCCAATCGGAGGTTTTGGGTAAGCAAGACCCTAAAAATGGGCAACACAATTTGTAAGTTTGAAGACCCAGCACTTAAAGAGAGATGTGCTTAAAAGCAGGGGATTGGATTTGTCAGATCCCGTAGCTCAAAGGTTTGGGCAGAGCCTGTTCATTTGGCTCCCTGGCTACTTGGGGCTAATGTTTTTATTGGGGATACATGGGAATCATGGGAAGAGTTTGAGAAAGAAGACAAAAATGCAACAGAAGTGAAACCAAAAGCGGCCAAAGTAACAAGCGGCACCTAGGGCGTGCCCTAGCCAGCTTCAGAGCCTCCCGGGACCCATGGAAACAGGACTCATGGATGCCTTTTTCAGAAGGGTGGGGCAGAGAGGAGCACACGGGGTTGCTGGCAAAAGCCGCACACCCCACCCACTTTGAACTAACACATGCACTAGTCAGGGGCCTTGAGAAAGCCAGGCTGGGGACCGCCCCGGCTGGTGACTGGCGACAGTAGTGGGAGCATTTAAAAAAAAAAACAAAACACCATTGGCTGTGCGCCATGACCGGCTCCCAGACGGCTGGGAAGGCCCAGTTCAGGGAAGGTGGCTCTGGAGACACCCATCCTGTCTGATCCATGGGCAGCCAGGGATCCACCCTGCCCCTGAGTGTTACAGCCCCACCAACAGCAGCCCTCACTGAATCCCTGGGCCGAGGGAGTCCTTAGTAAAAGCCTACAATGTTTTCACTGACAGGGGCAGATTTGGAGCTGCAATGGTAGTATACATGGGGGCAGATGAGAAACCAAAAAGATATGTCCACACTTATGGCTCAGCTCAATTCAAGAAACTCACGGCCATTGCTTTCTGACAGTATTCAGACTCGTACACTCCTTAAAGAGAGAGAAGACCCTATTTCTCACAGCATCTTAGGGGGCACCAAGGATTGCCTGGGCTTTTATCCCAAGGCAATGCAGAGGCAGACAAGATGGCTTACAGGTGCTGCCTCTGCAACAGCCAGGGGTAAACCCCAGGCGACTCAAGCCCAATTCCTTGTGGCAGATGGATGTCACACACTATGCTCCTTTTGGATAGCTTAAGGATATTTTTGTGTACATTGACACATTCTCACATGACTGTTGGGCTACTGCTTATACAGGAGAGAAGTCTAAACATGCTCAGTCTCATTTTCTCCAGTGCTTTGCTACGTTGGGACTGCCCCAAAGAATTAAAACTGATAATGGACCATGTTATGTGAGTAAAAATTTACAAGGATTCTCTTCACTTTGGGGAATTCAACACAATACAGGAATTCCCTACAATCCCCAAGGTCAAGACATTATAGAACACAACCATCAAAGTCTAAATATTCAATTACAAAAACAAAAAGGGGGAATGAGCCCCCACCAAAAGTTGGGTATGGCCTTCTTCACTGTTA
>NW_008356954.1:11071-29673 GCF_000622305.1 Nannospalax galili
TTCCCTACATTGCCTGCCACTGGAGTGCCATTTGTGGTGGGGAAGAGCCATGCTTGGCATCCTTGGTGGGGAAGAGCCACGTCTGGCGTCCTTGGTGGGGGTGAACCATGCCTGGTGTCTTTGGTGGGGAAAAGCCACGCCTGGCATTCATGGTGGAGAAGAGCCACACCTGGCGTCCTTGCTGGCAGCTGAGACAAGACGAGACACATTCTGACTCTAATGGAAGCCACCATTATGTTGCTCATCATGTATAACCCCTCCATCTCTCCCATGTGGCAAGGACCATCAGGCATTCTGTTTCCCCTGGCTTCACATCTACAGTTGGTGTCATCCTCACCCTTTCTGCCTTTTCTTATGACCCAACGGAAACTTTTCCTGTGGCAATTGATTGTTTCAAACTCCATTTTTCTGGTACAGTCAATTAATCTTTATTGAACGGATATCTATAGAACATAAGATGAGAACATCTGGGTGATCTGAAACACTGTCTTGGCTAGTACTCCTTCTCCAGTGTCTGAGGCTCACAGGCTGCAACTACTGACCCCAAATGGTTAACATCTTCACACCATAAAATCTGCCTTTATGCTCCCCTTGCAAATCAACAACTGACCTAGCACATCATATTGGAATTTCATTGTCTCCCAGGTCATTCTGTCCCTGTGCAGGGTTGGCCACTTGCCAAGAGACCCACCCACTCTGCTTTCACCACTACAACCAAACTCAGGATCATCATCACCTCATCGTCATCATGATTTTCACTGTCAGCATTGGGACGTCACTGCCTGATGGACACAAGGGTAGACTGACATTGTTGATAAAAGGAAGAAAAGGCAGGAGGCTAGCAGGGGGCCAGTGGCCTGATGGACAATATGTTTGACTATGGATTAGAAAACTCTAGAAAGGGCTGGAGCTCATAGGGCCATCCTCCTGTCGGAAGGGGCTATGGTAGCGCCGCTGTGTCTTCTCCATATTCAGAACTCTAACTCTGTCCTCCATTTTCAGCTCTTCAGTTTCCTGATCTTCTCACTGCTGGCACCATCTGTTCACACCCACAGCATGTTTTCAGTCTCATTTCCTACCCTCTCCTCTAGTCCCTCATCGCAAGCTCTGGTTGTATCTTCATTTCAACCCACTAGCTATTTACATGAATCTTGTGGTGCTCAGCTCTAGAAATACAAACCCTTCAATGTTTGGTTCCATAGACATCTCATTCTCTCTTCCTCTGTAACAAAACGCCCCCATTGCCCTCCCAACCCCATCCAGGTCATCCTCCCTGATCTTGGGTGGCTTGGGGAAGGGGCCACTAAGGCAGGTCTGACCATAGGGTCCTGTGGATCCGGATGAGCTCTTTCAACTTCTCCTTCAGCTTCTGAGCCACCTCCCATAGTCCTTCAGCTGACGTTGACTTTGCCCCCTCTTCCAAATGTATCAGATCTTTCACAAGGTGATACACGTTCAGTTCAAGGAAGACACTTGTAATTCCTGCAGCCTTGAGCCGGGCTGCTTTGGTCATTGCCAGAGAAGTACCTTTAAAGGCATTCTGCACCTTCCTAGCACCCTGGGCAGAGATTCTACCACTGGCTGTGAAGATTCTTGCATTTGATACTAAGTTAGGATTGCCTTTAGCCATCTTAATGGCACAGATATGCTGCCCAATGGATTGCAGGGTTTTGATTAGATCTGTGGCTGTGTTTGAAAGTTTGTCTATGACTACAGGCATGATCTATGTAATCTCCTCGATTATGTCCATGGCATTTGAAACCAGGCTGCTGGCTTTAGCCATATCTGACATCCTGCTTGCTTCGTCCACAACCATAGTGGTAGCACTAGTCACAGTAGCTACTGCTCCCAGGCCCAGCGAAGCTGCTGAGAGTACCAGACTTACCCCTGCCATAAAGGGTGCCAGAAATAGGCCAAAGATACCCAGGGCTCCAGAGGCAATGCTGGTAGAGTTGGTCACTATATTGGAGATGGTACAGTCTCTGTGCACCTCAGCAATATGGTCAGCAAGTGTGTGGAGCTGAGTGATATGCTCCTTAAGCTTTCTCTCCAATTGAAGAAATGCATCTGCAAACTTCTTCCTGTCCAGCAGTTCTTTTTGAAGGCTGTCTTTGCTAACCCTGGCCTCCTGTGCTGTACACTCCTTCAGAGAATCATGGATTGCAATCTCCTCCTCCCTATAGTAGTAAAGGTCAAAGACAAGAGAAAGTCAGTCTTTTAGATCTGAGATGGAAATCTTATGCTTGATCTTGTTCAAATCATATGCTTATCCCACAAATATGATGGAAAAGAATTTTGCACTCTACCATGAACCTTTGCTCTATTATAAATGCGTCATGGTCCTTAGTCCATAGGGAAAATTGTGTAAAGTCACAATGACACACTACAGTGACAGGTATTTGATAAAATGCCTTCAGTCAAGGTCCCCACCATGACTACTAAAATATTTTTCCAGTGTGATCTCTGTAAAGAGGCACAGGTTTGTGGTGTAGGACAAAACACTCTTTAATTCAGAAAATGTTCGTGTTTTGTGAGGAATTCACGTTTTCCAAAGAGCCTTCCTCTTCTCTCAAATGCTGGGAAGTCATGTGCAATCCCTGTAGTGTCCTGCCTGCAGGAACACCTGTGCTTGCCTGGGGACTTTGGCCATGAAACCGTAGGGGTTGAGCATCCCAAGTTGTATGAATTCTCAAGCTGTAAGGCCCGAAGTCTGAAACCTTTTCAGCAATGACACAGTGTCACTGTGGTAAGTTTCTTAGCTGGCCTCATGGGACAAGTGACAGTGAAAACACAATTGTTCTTAAAATGTTGATTAAAATCAATCAGTCTATCTATCTGTACATCATGTCAACAAACTTCAGGGCTTTTCAAGTTTAGACTTGGGTCAAATCTCAAGGTACATCATAAAAGATCTGTAAATATTTCAAATCAGGAAAATCCAGACTCTGACACTGTTTCCAAGAATTTTCAGTATCTGATGCTCAATCTGGAATTTTCCTTTTCTTAGTGTCTTTGTTAGTGACTTCTTGTCCCCTGCCCTCACTGCTAGGTGACTTTAAGTCCCTGGCTCTCCATGTGTGCAGAGTGGCTCCCATTTCTGTCCCGTGGGACAAGAGTCCTGAACAGTTATTTTCCTGACTGTTTAAGTCTGTCTCTTTCCCAGGGTGCACTTTCCTGACATACAATGGTCCATGTGATCTGTCACACATAAATTCAGGACTGCTCTACATCCTGAGGACAGTAAAAGCTTCAAGCTTAACTCTCTTCCAGGCTCTGCCCTATGGCTCTCTTCATTTGCTGACTTTAACCTGTGTCCTTGATCTGTCGTCAACTGTAACTGTGTGATAACTATCTTCTATGAAATCGTTGGGTCCTTCCAGACAATTCTTAACCCTGTGGTTGGTTTATGGTAGTCTAATTTGCAGGTGGTGTCAAAAAGAAAAGGGGCTTGTTAAGACTCTTCCCTCAGACTTCACTATTTTCCTATCTCTGAGTGCCTAAAAGTAGAATAAAAAACAAAACATCTCATAGGTAGAAGAGTCCTTCAACATCACTGTGATGCTGTCTTTTCTTTGTCACTACCCAGCAATCTTTATGGCTAAATGTCACAGGGTCAGTGCCCGCCTCATTTAACAGGGAAACGGGAGACCTGCTCCACACTGACTTTCCATCAATCTTACCCACTCTGGACCCACATTCAGTCTTCAGGATCTTACTGACAGATGTCACTAGGCCAACTGATAACATCACTGATGACAGTGTCCCATGTAAACACACAAAGGTCACGTACAAAGATGCAAGAGACTTTGAAGTCCAGCTGTAGAAACTGCTAGGTCAGAAATCACCTGAATTTGCACAAGACAATAGTGGAAGCGTTTTCTCTGTGATGGGGACACATTCGTCTCCTCGGAATCCTGAATTACACAAATTGTCATCCAACCACACTGGCTTTACAAGCTCTTTCTAAGCCACACATCCTTCCTGGTAGTCAGAGACCTCTGTGTAGAACAGAATAAAATATTTAGAAGAATCTGAGAATGTCCCAGCTTAGGCAGGCTGTGGAGGAGACACCCGTGCACAGCCCTGTATGCCCATGAAGCATGAGTTTGAAACAGGGAAGGAAGAAACGCTCCCTCTTTCTTACATGTCCTCTGCTAGGCTCATGGCCACTCTCTGCTTTGTGCTTTCAATAGCTCCCTCGCCTCCCTCTTTCCAGTGCTGTGGCCCTAGGGTTTGAACTATTGCCCTTTCCTAGGCCCACTCCCATTTTCCCATGACCTGTCACTGTGAACCTCCCACTGATTTCTGTGGGCTTTGGGAATGCTGCTGACACTTAATCCCCCTCCTCTGACCTGTTGGTTACCCGAGGCTGTCATCGTATCAGATGAAATTCCTATTCCTACTGAACTGATGACATACCTGTGTCTCCAAGTCATAAGCCTGAAGCCCCAGAACTGGACAGGGGTAGCCAGGGTCAAACAGCTCTGTCCAGATGCACTCTGAGATCTCTGCCACCTCAGAATACAGAAGGATATTGCTGTGAGTTACAACTCCCCCAGTGGGGAGAAAAGCAGCTGAGCAGATCCTGAGAACCTAAGTTGATCATATCTAAACTTTTCTATATTGTTCCAAAGCAAGTCCTTGATTCCTGTCTCCTAGAAGGAGACCCTTGGCCCTGATCTCTTCTCCAAGATTTCAAAGCTAACTTATATGAGCACCTACTGTATGTTGTCTATATCCTGCCCTCCACATGCATGACCCTATTTTTCCTCACAATAATGTTCAATAGTGATGAACTAAGACAGGACATGAAAACTAACTTGCCAAGGCCACAGAATTAGAAGATGGCAGAAATGGTCACCTGGTGCCATCTCCAGACAACTTGAAGAGGTTCCTAGTCAGGGAATAAGTTGGGGAAAATATTTCTCAAGGATTGTTGAGAAGGCGTATCCACAACCCATGAGTGGATGTGCCTACCCCGAAAAAGCAGCCATGCCAGTGGTCTGAGGGCAGGGCTGGGTGCATCGCAGTGGTCACTGGACAATCCTGCCATTTCCACGAAGACTTCCCAGACTGCATTTTCAGTCATCAGGACCCCCAGATGGTCTTTTTTCAGTGTGTCTGTCAGGTAATTAGTGATTTCCTTGGTGATGCATCTTAACTCTACATGGGAAAAAGAATGAGGTTGGAGGACAGGGTGGAAAGATATTAAATATCAAGGAGGCAAAATGGCAAAACAGCATGTTCCTGACCATGTGACCATAATTACTAATGACATCACCAGTGTTAGAGACTCCATTATGTCTCCAAGTTCACATGTAAAATTCCTTATGCCCAGCAACCATAGTTGGAGACAGGACCTTTAAGGAAGTGAAGTAATGAAATCATCAACATAAGAGTTTTAATCTATGAGATTGGCATCCTTATAACAAGAAGGAAGATGATATTTCTTATCTATCATCTATTGATCTATCTACATATCTATCCCTCTACCATCTATCAATTATGTATCTATCTACCTATCATCTGTCGATCTATTTATCTATCTTCCATCTATTATTTACCTGTTATCTATTTATCTGTCATATGTACCTGTATATCTGTACATGCTCATCCCTTCCCTCTCTTCTATATATACACACCACAAAGCTATGTGCAAACAGTGAAACAGGCTCCCTCTGCAGACTAGGAAGAGAGCCCTCACTGGAATCAACCTGCTTTTTCTTCACCATGGACATAGGTTTCCAGAGCCCTTAACTAACCCTTAACCCCAGTAACTCTATTTGGAGATAGGGCTTTTAAGAAAATGAAGAATGGAAATTAAGTAACATCATAAATATAGGGCCCTACTCCATGGAATTGGTATCCTTGCAACAATACAAAAGAAACCAGATTCTATTTTCCCTCTGTCTATCTACCTATCAATCTATATCTTATATTTATTCCTGTGTATCTGTATCTCCTCTCTGTGCTTGTTTCTCTGTTTCTCTCTCTGTCTCTCTCTCCCTACATATTAGACACAGTGAGCCAGTTCCACCTGCAAACCAGGAAGAACCCTTGGAACCAATCTGCGATTCTTTCATTGCAGACATTGAATTCTAGCATCAATGAAATCTTTTTTTAGAACCCCTGTCCTGTGCTGTTGAGGGATGGCAGATGAAAAACTCACACACCACAGGAATGTCATGGTTCTTTTCAGTAAAGTGTAACATTTCCAGCTCAGAATGATCAAAAAGTAAATTTTTCAATCACAGAAAGTGGGAGCATCCCAGGGACGATCTCTATCCACCATGAACCTCTTCACGTCAAGCACCATGGCACCAGAGCCATTAAAGAGGATTTCTAACTCATCAGAAAATTCTGACATTGGTTTATTGGGTGGAGAGAAGAATTTTTATTTTAGTTTATTCTAGTGGTTAATTTTTTTTAGTTTTGTTCTGTTTCATATTGAGATAAGATCTAACTGTTTATCACTGATTGGTCAGGAACTCACTATGTAAACCAGGCTGGCCTCAAACGCACAGAGATCCTCCAGTTGCTGTCTCTGGTTAAAGGCATGTGCCTCCACCCACAGTCCTGAAGACTCGCATTTTCAAAGAAAATAGAATTCGCAAAATCAGAGAATATTGAGCATAGGAAAGCTAAACTAGTTTTGGTGATTTACTGTATGACATAAAGAACCCATTCGTTCCAGAGCACAAGCCGGAAACATCCAGAGAAGGGGGTTGTGATTACCTTGGCAGGCCATGAGGGCTGCTGGGTCCTTGGTGCCAGGCATTGGATCTCTGACAGGTATTCCTCACAGTGGATCAGGAGTCCAGGCTGCAAGGAGACGAAAACAAACTGTGGGATAGAGAAGGAACACGAGCAGGGAAGGCTGCTGAGGGGATTCTGGGGATCTTGCTTAAAGACACGAGAATGACAAGAGAGCTGACAAGAGAGCTCTTCCTGTTTCACAGGCTACAAGATCCTAGAGGATATCAGGCAGAAAAATGGGGCTCTTGGGCGACATTACACTTTGTAATAAAGTAGCACCCCATGTTTCCTGTTTGTGTGATGCTCTTGGGCCCCGGGTGTAATAGTTACACAAGTATTATGGAAGTATCCAACCACTCTCTGATTGGATTTAAGTTCTCCTTCATAGGATGGAGCATTGACAGCTCCATTAATGCCAACATTGATAGCAGGCTTAGGAGCCTGAGGCTAGACAGGTCACAGGACATAGGGGAGAGCCTAATACTAGTTAGCTACTAAATAGCTATCATATTAAACTGATTCCTAATGACATTGTTATACCCATAGATCAGTGCATCTCTCAACTCCCACCAAGGAAGTTTCCTTATGCAGCAGATGGTGATTAACACAGAAGCCCACAACTGCAGAGCACTCATCCCTGAATAAGACACCTCTATCAAGCTTCAGCCTCCCAAGGCTCAGGGGTCATTGCAGAAGAGGGGGCAGAAAGATTCTAAGAGCTAGAGGTGGCTAATGTCCACAAGGAAACAGTCTTCCAGACAGCTGGTCAGTAACTCATATGAACTCACAGCAATGGCGACAACATGGACAAGTTCCATGAAAGCTCAAGCCAGAAAAGTCCCAGCACCCAGCACAGACATGGGGAAGTGGGTATGCAGTCCCAAATCAACCTAAGGAAATTTTGGCAACCTATGGTTGCTGGGAGGAAGAGAAACCATTTCTTTCAAGTATGGGACTCTTGGTAGGTTAACCAGGCTCCAGTGGATGAACCCACACTGAAAGATGCTTGGGGATACAACTTAGGCTCTTTTGACTTTATTAAATATATTATAGGATACATTAAATTGGGTGGGGGCAATGGGAGAGGTGCAGATAGAGGAGAGGATTTAAGTACCATAAAATTATATTACATAAAATTGCAAAAATTCAATAAAAATTTTAATAAAAAATAAATAAAGGAAGATTTAAGTTTTTTAACAAAGACCTGAACTCCTTAATATTGTTGAAGAAAGAAAGAAAGAAAGAAAGAAAGAAAGAAAGAAAGAAAGAGGAGGAGGAGGAGGAGGAGGAGGAGGAAATAATTGAGAACCTCAAGAAAGTCCAGATGGCACTTGCCCTTTCATGCTGCTGGTCAACTGGAAGGCTGGGATGGGAGCCCACCTTCCCCAGTTATGCCCAAGCTCTCCAATGGGGCAGAGCAGAGGCTCTCAGCAAAGCCTCACTCCCAGTGGCTGCCTGGCATTTTCTTCAGGCAGAGAGAAAAGAGCTTAGGACTGTGTTCCTCCTGAGAATCTATTATCTATGAGGGCCTAGCACACCTAGCACACAGGGCCTTCTGCCTGATAGAGCCCTTCCCTCCTCATCACCCCCTCAAGCACTATCCCAACATCACATTCCAGTTCTCCAGGCCTGTGCTGGGTTCTTACTTCCCCATGGAATGTGCACCCCAAAATGAGGACCTCACAAGCTGCCTCTTCCCTGCTGGATTCCCAAGTCTCTCCAAGCCCTGAATGTCCCACTTTCCTGGGACACTTCTTCCCATTACAACTAGCCCAGCCACCAAGGGCCCTGGTGTGATCCCAGCAGCAATCCAGTGCTGGTTCCAGGAAGAACTGGGATGGCCTCCATTTTCCTCGGCCCAGTCTCCCCCTGGTCTGAGCTCTGGGTGGCACTCGTGGGGCATAGAGCCAGCAGTGTCTGATGACTGAGCCCCAGTCCATCTTTCCATCTAGCTGAACAATTCCATTTTGGCGTGAACGCATGTGCTTTGTCTCCCCAGCACTGAGATTCCTAATGTGTGCCACCATGACCAGCTTTTTCTGTGACTACCAGGGGTTGAATAGGTTCTGTATTTACAAAGCAAGCACTTTAGGATTCAACTGTCTCAGTAGCCCCAAGCCTTCTTATTCAATGAACAAGGGGAGAAAAAACAAACAAAACAAAACAGGAGCCAGCTAAAGTTTGAAGAGTAACAGACTTTGCACAAGACATTCTGAAGACGCCCCCCCAGATGACACCCCATATTCAGATCCTTGGGCTCAGCTCCCTCCAGCATCACTTCCTCCTAATGCTGCCAGGGATGGAATTATTTACTACTTGGACTGGCAGTGCCTCTGCAAGCTCACAACATCAGGAAAGGCAGGCTAATACACAGATGTATTTTAAGACTAGCAGACCAGGCAAAGAGTTGACCAGGCTCCATCACTGACACCTTCAAGCAGCAACAGCACACTCCTTTGTGTCTGATGGGGTGTGAAGGGATCCAAAGTTTTGGAGGACAATCCATGACATCCATCCAGCCATGACATATATCCAGGTATGGCCACAGCTACTCTAGATCTTCAACAGATAAACAGTACCATTAGTGTGTCCATGGAAACCATGTGCAGGGGCTGGAGGAGCAGCTGAGGGCAAATTAATTAAACACCAAAGGAAAGAACTGAGTGTCCACCCATAAGGAAGTAGATAGGCAAACCAGAGTCCCTGAGACTAAGGAGTGCTCTGCCGCCCTGAGACACAGACTAGAGAGAAGCATCAGAAAATAAAGACCTGTGGAGGTCTGTGGGCTTTGAAACACATGACTTCCTGGACCTAAGTGGGTGTATGTGTGTACCTGACCCATTCCCTACATGGACACAAGGACAGCCCCTGCCTTCTCACCAATCCCCCACAGACTAAGCAGAGACCAGGTGAGGCCCAGAGGGTAGGTGACTAACAGCCACCTGCTCAGCCTCCTGAGCAGTATCCTACACAAGTCAATCTATCCTGTAGCCTCAGTTTCCCACAGGGCCTGACACAAAGTAGGTGCTGAGAAACAGCTTAGGTGAGAACACCCTGGATCCCTTGTATCTCTAAAGACAGACTATCCCTATCTTGCTTCGGTAGCAGCACCCCAGAGTCAGCATCGGGAGTCCAGGCCCCAAGGACTTGGCCCTCTGACCTCCTCCACCTCTTTGTTTCCCTCATTCCCCAATGGAGTGGGTAGACATCTGACAAGAAACATCTCTCTGAGGCCCCATGACCGTATCTGGAGCATCTTAGCATGGGAGCTGAGCCCCAGGCAGCTCGATGATCCCACCTGAGGCATTCTATTCTGTACCCTGTCTTGTGCTTAGGTTAGAGGGGAAGTGAGGACCAGACAGACCTCAACCTGGATGTGAGTCCAGCTCTGTTGTTGCTGAGCCTGATACCTGAGCCAATGTCTAACCTCACTGAGCTTATGCATAAAATGAAGTGAAAATCCTTTCTTAGAGTGGTTGTGAGGATGAACAGATGGAGAGTAATGGTTCCCAACTCACCAAGAGGAATCTTCTCCAGGCTGAATTTGGATGGGACTTAGCTGTCCTTATCTGTGTGGGGCAGTGACCAGCTGTATATCTGAGGCCTAACCATATGCAACCTCCAGCCTGATATACCTAGAACCAGAAAGGGAAACAGAAAGTGATGAGGAAAATTTAGCCTAATATACAACTAAGGAGAGTAATGGTTCCCAACTCACCAAGAGAAATCTTCTCCAGGCTGAATTTGGATGGGACTTAGCTGTCCTTATCTGTGTGGGGCAGTGACCAGCTGTATATCTGAGGCCTAACCATATGCAACCTCCAGCCTGATATACCTAGAACCAGAAAGGGAAACAGAAAGTGATGAGGAAAATTTAGCCTAATATACAACTAAGGAGCTATGACCCCAGTATACTTCGGTTCTTCATGGTAGACAAGTACTAACAAATTTGATAAGAACCTTCTGTATTCTGAATAATAAGTCTAATGATAAGTGCACTTTTTGGTATGTGTAGAAGTAACAGGGCTTTGGAAGCTCTGCTTGTACTCAGCTCATAAAGGAAAATCATCTACTCTGAGCTCAGACTCAGGCAGAAACAGGACAGGACAGACAACTGAAAAACCACAGTCTGCGATCTTAAGAAAACACCTGCATACAATGTGTCACATTTGTTAAAATAACTGAGGTTACACTGGTATCAACAATGTATCATGTTACTAGGAATGTCACAGTCTTTGCCCATACTTGTTCAAAATACCTGTTTTGTAAAAGGCTGACCATTTAAGTTTCCTAAAATAGCCTAAAGGCACATGTACATCTATGCTGAAAGCCTCAAATCCACCAATATGGTTACTGCTAAGGGATTATGTAGAAAAATTCTATAAAAACCTGTGAGTATTCCAGGTCTGTGCCTCAGTTTCTCTAGAGCAGGAGCTCAGACTTAAGCCCAAGCATAATAAAGGAAAATTTCTTCAGCTTTCTGAGTATGACTTGAGTTTTCTTGCTGTGCTAAGTCAATCTTGGGCTAATTCTGGTAACAAAAGTTCGGCCTTCTAACAACTCACGAGCCACTAATGCAGCAGACCTGCTGCATGTCAGCCTCCAACCCTGGTTCCGCTCTCCTTGCTCACTCACTCAGAAGGTAGCATCAACCCTGACATGCGAAGTTATTCTTTGTCCACATCATTGTTGGGGCTCTCTGTTGTCTTCCAGAAGAAATCCCCCACCCACTGAAGACTGTGGGACCCTCCACAGGACAGTGTGCATGGTGCCTGGACATCTGACTGCATGGTCTTTTACCAAGAGGCCCTGCTCTGGACTGGAATCATCATGTACTGAATTCTCTCTGAAGCCACCAGCATCCTCCCCAGCAGAGTTCACTGCCTCGTATTTGGCTTCCATGATTCCTTGGGGAAGAGCTAAGCTCCCCTGTTCTGCCCAAGACCTGTGACTTACAATTCATACAGGTGGAGTTTTCTACTTTGCCCCTTGGAAAAGGGGTCTACACAGCGTAAGTAAATAAGCTGGACACAGAAGGACAAGTCCTACATGCTGCTTTCAACAGGAGGACCTTGGGGCAGTGAGATCCTATAGCAGGGGAGTCGGTGGTGGTTCTCAGGGCTATGGGGGTAGATAATTATTACATAACTGTTTGGTGTCAGTAGCTCTCCAAGGGTGGAAAAAGTTCTGACCAGGGTGGTGGTGTCGATTGCTCAACAGTGTGAATGTGGTAAACACCACTGAACCCTACACTTAACTGTGGTTACAAAGGTAGATTTTATGTTACATATATTTTACCATATATTTTTTTAAAAATTCAATCTTTAAAAATACTGACTTGGCTGATAAAAATAATAGCACAGCAAGTCCTCTACAAAAATTTACAACTTTGATCCCCCACCACAAAAAAAACTACAAATATAGCATGGCATGAATATTTACACCATTATTTTCAGAGGATAAAACCATGAAATATTCAGTGGCATGAATATTTATGCCATTATTTTCAGAGGATAAAACCAATTTAAGATAGAGAAAAAACTCAACGCATAAGGCCAGCATTGGGATTACACCCAGTTCTGACTCCTGTTTTCCAAAAGAAAGAAAAATCCTCAGACTATCACCAATGTGATTTTTCAGGCCTACATTACAGTACCACTCATGAGTTCCCTCCCATTGAGAGGGTTTTAGGTCCAATTAGACAGCTGTTGATTACCAAGATAAAAGTACCACTACTGCACTAGAGATAGTTTGCTGTGCCAGTCGCTGTATCAGGCTTTACAGCTGGATTGGACCATTGATTGGATTTTGGCTCTGCTGCCCGTGTTTCAGAGAACAAGGGAGTTTCTATCAGATGATTCTGGTGGAAGCATTGTGTTGGCAACCACTTGCAGGATTCAAGGTCACAGAGCACTGAGAGTTATGGGGGGGGCATGCAGGGGGCCATGGTGCCATGAATAGGAGAAGAAGGAACTCAGAAGAAGGGGGATGGTGGGAGGTGGGTGTCATTGGGGAGGGTGGGGAAAATGGGGTGCTTCAACTGGGGAAGGAAGAGGGAGGTCAGATGGAGGAGAGAGAATACAGATGGATGGATCTTGGGGGCTAGGGAAGCCAGAGGGAAATGTGTTGGCTCTGCAACCCCCTGAGAAATGCACATATGGTGTCTGAACATTAGTGCATGTGTATACTTGGGGGCTGCATGGCAAGAAACACAGTGCCAGACAGGAGAGACCTCCCTTTGAGTGGTTGGTCAGAATAGTCCAAGAGACTCCCAAAATTACAGAGGCTATTGCCAGAGCTCTTGGTTATCTCCCGGAACTCGAAGATAAGACCCTCCTGCCAAAAACAGGACATACTTCCAACACAGGACTTGGAGCAATGGAGCAGGAACTGTCCTGGAAGTCTTTTCCCTGAAGTTTTGCTCCCACAGTTCTAGAGGACACTATGCAAGCTGCTAAGGGAGAAAATCAAACGATGGTCCAGCCCAGTCCTAAAGCCTAAAAACCATGACAACTGGCACAGTAAACTACCTCTATTGGTGCAGTGGTGGCACTGCTATCTGGGAGCTAATCACCAGCTATCTAATTGGACTTAAAGCCCTCTCAATGGGAGGGAACTCATGGGTGGCACTGTAAACACAGCCAAATACACATGGCTGGAAAGGTCATAGATCCTAGAGCAAATCCTATCTCTGTCATATCCCTAAACAAATGAAATTTCTTACCATATGCTAAATATAGATTCTTATATTTACAGACAAGTATACTGTACACCACTCATCAAAGAAGCTTTCTTTTTTGCAACAGATGGAGGCTTCTGCAGAGTTCCATAACTGGTCACCCTCAAGAGAATATATGTCTGAGAGATGTCCAGTCCTAGATGACATATCTGCAGTGGAACCTCTACACCTAAGACTCATGGAACACAACAGAACAGGGGGTAGAAAAAAAACTAGAGCATCCCTCAACTCTCGCCAGTGAAACTTCCTTATACAACAGAGTGGGACAGCCACAACTGACCAAGTTTTAGAGAGTTGGGGATTGTAGAGTGTGTGTCCCTGAACAGGACTCCTATATTAAACCTCACTTACCCATGGCTCAGGGACCATTGCTGCAGAGAGGGTGGAAAGATTGTATGAGACAGGGTTGGTCCCTGAATATAGTGAAGCAGAGGCTTTCAGGCCACTGGAAGCTTGCACATGTGAACTCGCGGCAATGGTGGCATCAAGTACAAGACCCACGTCAGCAGTAAGCTTATAGCAGAGTGAGTCTAAATATAATCAAAATACCCACAAACATTAAATAACAGAACTTACACAAAAGGACTAAAAATGGACAGTTACAGTGCATGATGACAGTGTAGAAAATCCAGGAACAATAATTAGAATTATAATCAGTTTTTCCTCTAATATATGAAAATGAAAATGGTTCTTTGTATCATAAAAAGTCTTACGGATAATATCTGGGAGCTGGGAAAATCAGTCTCTGCTATTTATCAGGGAATCATGTCATTGTCTTGTTAGGGGAATTAACCACAGACTGACCTGGCCCATGGAGAATATTCAATCCGTACTCAGGTTGTGGAGGAAGTCATTCTTTATTGTATGCGGCCTTGGGACTGGGCTAACATGCTCCAGAGAAACTGAGGCACTGACCACAAATACACATGGGTTTTCATAGGATTTTAGGTTATTATATGAAATTTAAATGGTATTTTATAAAGAAGCAGATATTTTAGGAAAGTGTAGGGTCACTTCCTGGTGACGCGCTGATGCCAGTACAGTCTTAGCTATCTTAATAAATAAGACACATGGTATCAAGTGCTTCCCAAAAGACCACTTGAAAAGGCAGCATTCTTCAAGGTGCTCACAGACTGCAGTTTTTGTGGTGGTTGTCTGGCTTATCTCAGCCTAAGACTGAACTTAGAGTGGCTTTTATGATTTGAGCACAAGTAGAAGCTTCCAGAGTCCTGTTACTTCTTCATATACTAACATGCATAGTTATTATTAGAAGTACATAAGGTTATTGTCATATATTTGTTAGTACTTATCTACCATGCAGAACAGGAAAATTAACCTAATGTGGAACTAATGAACTATGAACTCAGTTAATTTTCCTCGTCAGTTTTATCCTCCAACTCTGTGCTTACCTCAGTTACCTAGATCAAAATGAAAGTGAAAAATAACAAGTGGTTAAAAATGTACAAAGGTTCTTTGCCCAACATAGACAGTTTGGCAACCAAAGTTGCCATATTGGCCTGACTGGCACTGCTATAAGAAAAAAACTTTTTAATTTTCTTCCTCTCAGGCTTTTATAGTTGATGGTGACCAGGTAAAAAGTATTAATGTTAAGTGTAACTGTTTGCTTTCTCTTCCTGGGGACAGATTCACCCTTTTATACTGAAGTTGCCTCAAAAAAACTACAGTTTTTGGACTGGGTTTGGGGGAAAGGAAAGCAGACATTGGAGCTCAGTAAGGTTCGTCCCCAAGCCCGTGGTCATTATAGTGGGCACCAGCACCGCCACTTTTCTAATTGTAACTTAAATCCAGCCAGCATGGAGAGTCATGCCATGCTCAAATGGAACAAAATGTCACTAAGGTCACGTTCTTTCCAGTTTTT
The DNA here is from genome assembly GCF_000622305.1 of Nannospalax galili. Taxonomy (NCBI): domain Eukaryota; kingdom Metazoa; phylum Chordata; class Mammalia; order Rodentia; family Spalacidae; genus Nannospalax; species Nannospalax galili. The sequence goes on from NW_008356954.1 coordinate 26,446, forward strand.
TGTGCATTCCCAGAGCAACAGTGCCACCTCTTCTCCCCATTTCTTCTGTTTCTTTCATGGGTTCCTTTTCTAGTCACAACCTGTACCTGAAAGCTGAGGGGAGGTCAAAACAAAATTATGATTTATGATTGGTAGTAGGACAAATGAACTCCCTTTTCTTTGGATGAGATCATGGAATTCCTTCTCCTTTTTCTTTACTTTGCTATTTTGGGCCTGCATACCTACCGTATAAGTCTAAACTCCTCGGTGCATTGGAAAAAATTTTTATTCTTTTTCAACCTATGCATGGCCTGAGAATTCAAACAGCAAATCTTTTGTTTTGAGAGACGGAACTAAGGACCAAGGCCCAGAGCCCTGTAGTCAGGGCGCTCAAGGGTGAAATGGTGAAAAAAGAGTAAAGAAAAAACTTGAATTTTTCAGATTGTATGCCTCTATTTGCAGACACACACAATCCAATCATGAGTGTAAGCTTTCAAGCAATTTGTCACCCCAAGTCTAGTCAAGTGTATCTCAAATTTGATATGGCTAAAGACAGATACTTCAGTCAGCTTGCTCCTGCTTGATCATGAGTGCAGACTGAAATGCACCCATGACCTGACCTTTGAAAGTTTTAAGGTAATAGAGGATGATCCTTAAAATCAAATATTCTGTCTCTATTATCACTTGAAAAAAATACTACCTGTTTTTTGTCAGTCCCTGTTCCACACACATAGCCAAGCAGATAAGATTCACTGGGACAACTCTACACAGGTTATGAGGAAAACTGATACTTTGGGTCCAGTCTGCCATCACTGGACTTAACAGCAAATCTCCTGTACAGTGTAAACCACTGGGTTCCTTTCCTCTTCTGATTCTTCTAAATGCACCTTTTTATTATCTTCAGTTTCACAGAGAAGCAAATGTCTTTTGTGTATACATTACTATTCTTAATATAAAAATGTCTCTAGTAAAGATAACTAACAAAATACTCATCCATTGAGTTACAGAGAGGACGTTCTACCTGAAAGTCTCTGAGTAATTTTACCAGGGCTTTCTTAATTTCTGGGGAATGCTGTTAGCATAGATTTGAGGATGTTTTGTTATGAATCTCCTTGTCTGTATTTGCTTCTTATACTCATTCAAAACAAAAAGCACAGCTACACTGCTTGTAGATTGTTCTCTAGACTATACAAAATACAAAATGAAGGAAAAAAGAACCTGGAAACCACCACTGAGGAAATATTTAATAACTATTAGGCAAGTCAAAAGTCCTTTTATTACATCTCACTGAGAAAACCGTGAAAGATTTCAGGATAGGACTGAAAGGAAAAAGTAACTTTTCTAACTGACCGTGGGGCTGTTTTCCTCTCTATCCTAACTAAAATAGCAAAAATAATGTCTTCTGTTTTCTAAAAGTGCCATTATGGAATAAACATGTAGAGATTTTTGTCTCTGTATGTGCTTTATTCTTGGCTTTTCTTGTTTGCAGGGAATATTCTCCCATTTCAAGGTGGTTTTGGTAATATGCCAACTCTTACTAAAATGTAAGCTTTTCTTTTAACTCTCAGATTTTTTGCTTTAGTTTTTGCCTTGTTTGCTTTTGAGGCTAGGTCCCTGTGTAGCTGCAGTTTGCCTGGAGCTCTCTGTGTGTACCAAGCTGGCCTCCATCTCACAGGTAGCCTCTGTCTCCAGAGCACTAGGATAAAAGGCGCCTATGCCACCACGCTCAGCTCATTTCTCAGATTTATAAGATTATAGGGGCAAAATGGGTAAAATTCCAAGGAGATCAAAGTTGTTTGATATTTACAAGAGAAGAAAACTTGGTAATAAAAAGTTTTTGTACAGGTAATCTTCATATATTACAGTGTGTCACATATATTATTTGTATTCAGCTCTTATTTAGAGAAATAAATTTTTTAAATATGTTAAGTAGATGCTAAATTGTAAATATAATGTTACAAAATAAGATTTTGTCCTAAAAATAAAAAAATAAGGACAAAACTACTAAAGCTTAAAGTCAAGTTGCAAAACACCTGACAGGTTTGTGGATAATGAGACTTAATGATGACATATGTTTATTAAATTTCTAACTGTTATACTGATGTACTCATGGCAACTCAAAAACTGACTTTAAAACACCAAAACAAAAAAAAAAGGGTGCACCTATTTAAGGTAATTACTTGTTTTTTTCTAACTTTGCTAGAGTTTAGCCACTTGGGAATCTGAGTCATAACAATACCAAGATTTATTTAAAACTCTTTTGAGTCATTTTTTCTAGGCTTTATCTAGATACTACCCTGACCTCTTGATCAGAGAGGTCATGGGGTCCCCAGAGACTAGACTCCAACCTATGTATAGTCTACAAAAAGGGGAGTTACTAAGGATCTCATGTGATATGTGGTATATTATAAAAGCTATAATTGTACAGGGGTCTATACCATCACTAAACAAATACATAATGAATCTGTAACTTTCCAAGAAGAGCAATAGTCGTGAAAAAACAAATCTCAGATGGAAGGCCTTCTAAACTAAGACCTCAAAATATCAAGGTAGACTTCAAAAAGTTACCAAGTTGGAAAAGCTAAAATATTTACAATTGATAGTAAACTACCTCTATAGACATATAGCGCCTTCCCACCCCTCAGCTGGTACTGCTAATACTATGATTAAAATTAATGGAAAGTAAGATGTGCCATGATTACACTTTGTGATATAACACCTAATTTCTGAGAAATTATTTCTTGGTTTTCATGGTGGGAATATCTGTGGGCCAACTAAAATTAGGTCTGTACTTTTTAGAGTTTTAACTTTTTGATTTTAAGTAAATGTATATATAGACACTTAGTCCAGAGTTCTCCACTTGAATTTCCAATCCATCCTTTTCAGCCAGGGAACTAGACTGTTAAAAAAACTGAAAAGAAAATAAATTGAAATTGACTTTGGAGGGGCCCTTGTGATGTTGTTAACCACCAAAAATAAGGTTCAGAGGACTGAAAGAGGGGGGATACATTACACCTAAATAAAGAAGGCCACTGACAACACTAGAAAAAATGGACAATCTTACCACAAGGAGATCCTTTGAAATTAAGACTAAAAGACAAACAAAAACCTGTTTTTAATCTGTTTATTATAGAAAAAATAATGGGTAACTTAGTAATTAATATAACTAAAATGACTCCTCTGATTGTTCAGTTTAATGCATGTCTAGTCTTACCCTATAAAATCTTAAGAGAACCAGAGGAAATATAT